>NW_026117619.1:0-111211 GCF_001640805.2 Lates calcarifer
GTCTATATGTCATAGTATAGAGGCATCAAAAACTGTCAAAAAATGTCATAGTATAGTAAGGCATTAAAAACAGTCAAAAAATTTCATAGTATTGTATGGCGTCAAAAAAATGTGAAAAAATGTCATAGTATAGTAAGGCATCAAAAATGTGAAAAAATGTCATAGTAAAGTAAGGTGTCAAAAATGGTCAAAAATGTCATAGTATAGTAAGGCGTCAAAAACGGTCAAAAAATGTCATAGTATAGTAACGCATCAAAAACAGTCAAAAAATTTTATAGTATTGTAAGGCGTCAAAAAATGTGAAAAAATGTCATAGTATAGTAAGGCATCAAAAACAGTCAAAAAATTTCATAGTATAGTAAGGTGTCAAAAATGTCAAAAAATGTCATAGTAAAATAAGGTGTCAAAAATGGTCAAAAAATTTCATAGTATAGTAAGGTGTCAAAAATGTCAAAAAATGTCATAGTATAGTAAGGCATCAAAAACGGTCAAAAAATGTCATAGTATAGTAAGGCATCAAAAACAGTCAAAAAATTTCATAGTATAGTAAGGCATCAAAAACAGTCAAAAAATTTCATAGTATAGTAAGGCATCAAAAACAGTCAAAAAATTTCATAGTATAGTAAGGTGTCAAAAAATGTGAAAAAATGTCATAGTACAGTAAGGCATCAAAAACAGTCAAAAAATGTCATAGTATAGTAAGGTGTCAAAAATGTCAAAAAATGTCATAGTAAAATAAGGTGTCAAAAATGGTCAAAAAATGTCATAGTATAGTATGGCGTCAAAAAATGTGAAAAAATGTCATAGTACAGTAAGGCGTCAAAAACAGTCAAAAAATGTCATAGTATAGTAAGGCATCAAAAACAGTCAAAAAATTTCATAGTATTGTATGGCGTCAAAAAATGTGAAAAAATGTCATAGTATAGTAAGGCATCAAAAAATGTGAAAAAATGTCATAGTAAAGTAAGGTGTCAAAAACGGTCAAAAAATGTCATAGTATAGTAACGCATCAAAAACAGTCAAAAAATTTTATAGTATTGTAAGGCGTCAAAAAATGTGAAAAAACGTCATAGTATAGTAAGGCATCAAAAACAGTCAAAAAATTTCATAGTATAGTAAGGTGTCAAAAATGTCAAAAATATGTCATAGTAAAATAAGGTGACAAAAATGGTCAAAAAATTTCATAGTATAGTAAGGTGTCAAAAATGTCAAAAAATGTCATAGTATAGTAAGGTGTCCAAAATGGTCAAAAAATGTCATAGTATAGTAAGGCGTCAAAAACAGTCAAAAAATGTCATAGTATAGTAAGGCGTCAAAAAATGAAAAAAATGTCATAGTATAGTAAGGCATCAAAAGCAGTCAAAAAATTTCATAGTATAGTAAGGCATCAAAAATGGTCAAAAAATGTCATAGTATAGTAATGTGTCAAAAAATATCAAAAAATGTCATAGTATAGTAAGGCATCAAAAAATGTGAAAAAATGTCATAGTATAGTAAGGCATCAAAAGCAGTCAAAAAATGTCATAGTAAAGTAAGGCATCAAAAAATGTGAAAAAATGTCATAGTAAAGTAAGGCATCAAAAACGGTCAAAAAATGTCATAGTATAGTAATGTGTCAAAAAATATCAAAAAATGTCATAGTATAGTAAGGCGTCAAAAAATGTGAAAAATGTCATAGTATAGTAAGGTGTCAAAAATGGTCAAAAAATTTCATAGTATAGTAAGGCGTCAAAAAATGTGAAAAAATGTCATAGTATAGTAAGGTGTCAAAAACAGTCAAAAAATGTCATAGTATAGTAAGGCGTCAAAAAATGTGAAAAAATGTCATAGTATAGTAAGGCATCAAAAGCAGTCAAAAAATGTCATATTATAGTAAGGCGTCAAAAAATGTGAAAAAATGTCATAGTAAAGTAAGGCATCAAAAGCAGTCAAAAATGTCATAGTATAGTAAGGCATCAAAAATGGTCAAAAAATGTCATAGTATAGTAATGTGTCAAAAATATCAAAAAATGTCATAGTATAGTAAGGCGTCAAAAAATGTGAAAAAATGTCATAGTATAGTAAGGCGTCAAAAATGTGAAAAAATGTCATAGTATAGTAAGGTGTCAAAAATGTGAAAAAATGTCATAGTATAGTAAGGCATCAAAAACAGTCAAAAAATTCATAGTATAGTAAGGTGTCAAAAATGTCAAAAAATGTCATAGTAAAATAAGGTGTCAAAAATGGTCAAAAATGTCATAATATAGTAAGGCGTCAAAAACGGTCAAAAAATGTCATAGTATAGTAAGGCATCAAAAACAGTCAAAAAATTTCATAGTATTTTATGGCGTCAAAAAATTTGAAAAAATGTCATAGTAAAGTAAGGTGTCAAAAATGGTCAAAAAATGTCATAGTATAGTAAGGCGTCAAAAAATGTGAAAAAATGTCATAGTAAAGTAAGGCATCAAAAGCAGTCAAAAAATGTCATAGTATAGTAAGGCATCAAAAATGGTCAAAAAATGTCATAGTATAGTAATGTGTCAAAAAATATCAAAAAATGTCATAGTATAGTAAGGCGTCAAAAAATGTGAAAAAATGTCATAGTATAGTAAGGCGTCAAAAAATGTGAAAAAATGTCATAGTATAGTAAGGTGTCAAAAAATGTGAAAAAATGTCATAGTATAGTAAGGCATCAAAAACAGTCAAAAAATTTCATAGTATAGTAAGGTGTCAAAAATGTCAAAAAATGTCATAGTAAAATAAGGTGTCAAAAATGGTCAAAAAATGTCATAATATAGTAAGGCGTCAAAAACGGTCAAAAAATGTCATAGTATAGTAAGGCATCAAAAACAGTCAAAAAATTTCATAGTATTTTATGGCGTCAAAAAATTTGAAAAAATGTCATAGTAAAGTAAGGTGTCAAAAATGGTCAAAAAATGTCATAGTATAGTAAGGCATCAAAAGCAGTCAAAAAATTTCATAGTATAGTAAGGCATCAAAAATGGTCAAAAAATGTCATAGTATAGTAATGTGTCAAAAAATATCAAAAAATGTCATAGTATAGTAAGGCGTCAAAAAATGTGAAAAAATGTCATAGTATAGTAAGGTGTCAAAAATGGTCAAAAAATTTCATAGTATAGTAAGGCGTCAAAAAATTTGAAAAAATGTCATAGTATAGTAAGGTGTCAAAAACAGTCAAAAAATTTCATAGTATAGTAAGGTGTCAAAAAATGTGAAAAAATGTCATAGTATAGTAAGGCATCAAAAGCAGTCAAAAAATGTCATAGTATAGTAAGGTGTCAAAAACAGTCAAAAAATTTCATAGTAAAGTAAGGCATCAAAAACGGTCAAAAAATGTCATAGTATAGTAATGTGTCAAAAAATATCAAAAAATTTCATAGTATAGTAAGGCATCAAAAGCAGTCAAAAAATTTCATAGTATAGTAAGGCATCAAAAATGGTCAAAAAATGTCATAGTATAGTAATGTGTCAAAAAATATCAAAAAATGTCATAGTATAGTAAGGCGTCAAAAAATGTGAAAAAATGTCATAGTATAGTAAGGTGTCAAAAATGGTCAAAAAAATTTCATAGTATAGTAAGGCGTCAAAAAATGTGAAAAAATGTCATAGTATAGTAAGGTGTCAAAAACAGTCAAAAAATGTCATAGTAAAGTAAGGTGTCAAAAATGGTCAAAAAATGTCATAGTATAGTAAGGCATCAAAAACAGTCAAAAAATTTCATAGTATAGTAAGGTGTCAAAAATGTGAAAAAATGTCATAGTATAGTAAGGCATCAAAAACAGTCAAAAAATTTCATAGTATAGTAAGGTGTCAACAATGTCAAAAAATGTCATAGTATAATAAGGCGTCAAAAACGGTCAAAAGATTTCATAGTATAGTAAGGCATCAAAAACAGTCAAAAAATTTTATAGTATAGTAAGGCGTCAAAAATGGTCAAAAAATTTCATAGTATAGTAAGGTCAAAAAATGTGAAAAAATGTCATAGTAAAGTAAGGTGTCAAAAATGGTCAAAAATGTCATAGTATAGTAAGGCATCAAAAACAGTCAAAAAATTCATAGTATAGTAAGGTGTCAAAAAATGTGAAAAAATGTCATAGTATAGTAAGGCATCAAAAACAGTCAAAAAATTTCATAGTATAGTAAGGTGTCAACAATGTCAAAAAATGTCATAGTATAATAAGGCGTCAAAAACGGTCAAAAGATTTCATAGTATAGTAAGGCATCAAAAACAGTCAAAAAATTTTATAGTATAGTAAGGCGTCAAAAACAGTCAAAAAATTTCATAGTATAGTAAGGCGTCAAAAAATGTGAAAAAATGTCATAGTAAAGTAAGGTGTCAAAAATGGTCAAAAAATGTCATAGTATAGTAAGGCGTCAAAAACGGTCAAAAGATTTCATAGTATAGTAAGGCATCAAAAACAGTCAAAAAATTTTATAGTATAGTAAGGCATCAAAAACAGTCAAAAAATTTCATAGTATAGTAAGGTGTCAAAAAATGTGAAAAAATTTCATAGTATAGTAAGGCATCAAAAACAGTCAAAAAATTTCATAGTATAGTAAGGTGTCAAAAATGGTCAAAAAATGTCATAGTATAATAGGGCGTCAAAAGATTTCATAGTATAGTAAGGTGTCAAAAATGGTCACAAAATGTCATAGTATGGTAAGGTGTCAAAAAATGTGAAAAAATTTCATAGTATAGTAAGGTGTCAAAAATGCTCAAAAAATGTCATAGTGTAGTAAGGCGTCAAAAAACAACAGAAACAACTCCACAGCTCGATTAAGCGTCCAGACAAGGTGAATAATGAAGACTGTGGAGCGACGAGTTTCCTCACCGGCAGGTCCTGATCAGTGGCATCAGCACGTCGGTTGGTTGTGTCAACACTGCCGGTCTGAAAAAAGCGGAGAGAGAGGAGGAGTGAATCACAGTATCTTTGGTCCAGAATGATGAACAAGAGAGTAGAGTTTAGAAAGTCTGCAGTTATATGCATCTATGATCTAAGATACTGTGGCTTCACACATCAATACAATTCATTTACCATGTCAGTCATGTACCATCTCAGTAACGTCCTCTGACTCTGGGTTCTCGGCTGACTGGAGAGTCGGGTCTCTGCACCTTTGTTGACCTACAGACAACAACAGGCCAAAAACATCTATTATCAAACCCAACAACAGCATTCAACACGACCTGTGTTCAGGTGCCAGTACACATAAGGATACTGTTAGTATCCTAGTTAGTTTTATGACTTAAATGAATAAAAGTTTACGTTACGCATTTACAAGAAATGGGTTGGATATGGATACAGCTGCAACTTTAGTTCTGGTTTTTAGTCTGTATTTGTTTACATTTTGGTAAATGAAAGATGCTGAATTCTCTATTGGTACTTCATGTTTGCTCTGCACCACTGGAAGTACTGACAACTGTCATGAATTACTCTGATAATAAGGAAAAGTTAAAAAGGAAGGTTTTGCAGTTCATTCAGATTTTTAAGTGTAGAGATGTTTGTTCACATCGGACATCGGAGATAATAATTTCATCAGTAAGTTTAAGTCAAACTGAATCTAAATATATGTGTATAGTGTCTCTGTGTTCAGATTTGACATATAGCAGGTTTTTCACACAAATTGTTGCGTTTTAAGTTTTCAAGTCTTACCTTCATGACCTGCATGACCTCTGACCTCCGGGCCTCTTCTGGTTGTGAGGGAGGGGGGCAGATGTGGATTTTTTTTTGTTTTTTTAATCATAATAATAATAATAATAATGTTTATTTTTATTTATAGCAATGAAAAACATTTTATTTATTTAACTTGTATTATTATTTTATTACTGTTGAAATCTTAGGAAATAGAAAAATAAAAAAATCAAAAATCTATAAATATTTTTAAGAATCCCCTAAATGTTCAGTTAACTATCAGAAAAATGGCAGCTTTTCACATTTTTTAGATTCCAGTAATAAATTAATTATGATTATTTATTGAGATTTACATTGAGCTTTTCCCTTTTCCTAATCATTTATTTTATAGCACCTGCAAATAAAATTACATGTAAAAATAAAATTGCTGAAGCAAATTATTGTCTTTTTTCAGCAGCTGTTAACTACTGCTAATTCAATGAAGGGTCAAAAAAGACAAAAACATCCACAGCGTTTGATTCACACACCTTTCCTTAATATAATCTTTATTGCTTTTTCTTATTGGGTTGAATACAGAACAGGTTTACATCTCTTGACTTTGTGAAACACTGTCATGTCTTACTAACGGGGGAGGGAGGGAGGGAGACAGACGAAGGGGTGGAAGGATGGAAGGGATGGAAACACAATCGCAGAAAAATGAAAGTTTTCCAGATGATTGTGTGTTAATGCTTTCTGATTGAGGTCCAGCATGTATATGTGTGTGTTTGTGTTAGTGGAGGGATGTGTTTTAAATCTCCTCTCTGACGTTTCCCTTTGACCTCTGACCGGGACAGAAAGTTCAACACGAGGGTTAAAACTGGAAAAAAGGAAAAGTAAAGAAAACAAATGTCTGAGTGAGAGGGGACAATGGAACAAAAATGTCAGGTGATATTCTGGCTAAACAGCTCCAAAATGAAATGACATTTTTTCTGTTAGGTGATGACGAGTTCACAGTCAAGTGCTAAATGTAGTGATTGACAGTTCTGAATCATTATTTAAAAAAAAAAAAAAAAAAAGACAAAATAATCAGGACTTGGAAAATTGCAACTCAGGAAATAAGAACATGAAGTATTTCGGATAATGGATTTGTGAAAGACCCTGAGAGCGAGATTATATATATTTTTATATTTATATATTTATATATATGTGTAGCGCGAGAAGAGATGGAGAAAGGAGAAATCATCCATAATTGAACAAATTAGATTAACATGCAGAAAAAAACTAACCTAAAACTCACCCTTTAACTGAACACAATGGATTTTCACAGTTTTATATGCATTTATATGTCATAGAGAAAATAAAAATAAGCACAACAAAAATCAGCCAAAACTAAAAATAAACAACAACAGAACCAATAGACCCAGACAGTCTGTTCTCAACTCATATACAGGAGATCTACATAAAGCTTTTTGGATTCAGAGGGATTTCTTATTGCTAAGTCCGATTCGAATCCCAGCCCGCCGTGCCCTACGGCAAGCTGGATAGTCCACAACACAAACCATCAGTTCCTCAAAACAGTTTCTGCAGCATAAATGTGATATTTTTAATACATACATCTAATACATATGTGACTTTAATGACTGACCGTCGCTGCCTTACAGTTCCGTTATGAGCCGCTGAGGTTCGATTCGTTTTGCTTATGAGGTTGCATGATATAAAAATAAACGAGACGAAAATGTACAAGAAGAAAAATTAGCTATGTTCATCTTCACACGACAAAGAAAACACACATTTACACACACTACCCATCCCCTCTGGTTGTGATCAGGATCAGGAAGTGATCTGAAGTCACTGCCTTCTCTCTGTTTGTGATGATCAATGATCAGTTAGGTCTTTGTCAGGAAAAGCTTCTGAATCTATGTTCTGTCTTTTTCAGAGCAACTCGCAGAAACAACAGGATCCACTGAAGGTGAAGGTAGGACAATATTTTTATTTCTTTACAAAACGACTAGGACAAACAGTAACAGATGATAGGTACAGATGATGGGTGTGGATGTTTAGATTTCTTGTTTCTTTAGAATAGACATGTTTTCTAGATTAGTTGGTTCTACTAGTATAATATACTATATTAGTAGGTTGTTTTCTAGATTAGAAGAGTAGATGATTGATAATGCAGGAGGAGGAGGAGCCAGCAGGGCTGCAGCAGGATCTAGAAAAGAGAAGAGCACAGTTAGAAACAGTGGATGATACTGAGTGATGACCTCAGAGGAGACTCTGTTTTTTAGCTTTTTGAGCTCATCTTCCAAACACCAACATGTCCTTCAGCTTCTTTAACAACACTTAACTCTTGATCATGAATCACTCATCAAATACCTGGATCATAAACAGTTAAATGTTCTTTCAGAAGCTCATTAGAAACATGTTGGTGTTTGGAAAATGAGCTCAGAACTACATCAGTGTTGTTGTTTTCAGGCAGCTGGGAGCTCAAAGTGTTTTTCATGAACAATGTCACAGACTAAAAACCTACACAGGACTTTCAGTTTAATATTTAAGAGTTTTAAAGCACTATATGAATGATTACAGCTCCACTGTAGAAATAAAGTTAATAAATACTAATGAAAAGTGCTGACATCAGAGCAGCTTTAAGTATTTGACAGAGTGAAAACTATAAACTAACACTGACCTCGTGTCTCTGTGTCTTCTGTCCTTCAGCTCAGTGTTTCCTGAGGAGAAAAACAACAAACATCAGCAACTGTTAAAACCAGCAGAATAAAAGCACAGAGGGATTCCCAGCATGAGGACTATGTGGTTCTGGATCAGAACTAGTTCAACAGTTAAATGTGATTTGTCCAGAGACAGAAGAAGCTGCTCCTGTTAAAATTTGAATTGTGTTTGGAAAAAGCCTGAATGAAGAAACATGTTGCTGACTGATGGAAGCTTGGTTTTACTCTCTTTGCCTCATCATGTTTCAGTCTGTCTGCAAGTTACTGACAAAAACCAGGAAATAAAATAAACTTCTGATTATCAACAGTGATTCTTGGTAGAAGAGGAAATAAACTGGATGAAGTGAGAAAACTCTAAC
This sequence comes from Lates calcarifer, assembly GCF_001640805.2. Taxonomy (NCBI): domain Eukaryota; kingdom Metazoa; phylum Chordata; class Actinopteri; family Centropomidae; genus Lates; species Lates calcarifer. Next base: position 8,692 of record NW_026117619.1, read on the forward strand.
TAACTCTAACTCTAACTCTAACTTTACACTGTTTTTATCTCAGAGGGTAAATTCAGTCAAAGATGCTGCAGAGTCCATGGAAAGTTTCCTGTGTGGAAATAAACCCTAAATGATCAGTAATCAATCAGATCATTGACTGGATGAAGGACAGTTGATTTAGTCAAACACAGGAAGTTCTAAAAGCTCAAAGCTCTGACTGAATTTAACCCCGAGTCTGAAAAGATGTGTTCAACACTCGGCTGTACCTGGAGGAGTAAACATGGCTCCTGTCGTCTGGAACATCATCTCCATCGTCTCAGATTCACCTCATCTGTCGTCTGGAGACTGAGGCTCCAGGTCAAAACCACCTGTTTCTTCATCAGTGAAGTGGAAACAGAAACATGTTTCTGTCTCTAAGGTTGCAGCAAAATGATCAGCAGGATTTTCTGATCAATAATGAGATCAGGATTATTCTTTAATGATTAGTCACTGATGTTACAAACTAAATATGTGTATGTACTTAATGTAAATAAATAAGTGCTGATGTCAGACTGTCACAGTTCATCTGCCAGAAATAAAATAGAAATCAAAGCAAAACTTTTTACCCAAAATGTAATGAGTGAAGGTTCATTCAGACCTCAGATCAGATGCACAGTGTAACATCAGTGCTCATGTGATGCAGTTTGTAAATTACCTGTGGTGGATCTTCTGGCCTCTTGTTTATTGGACGAGGACTGATGAGGTGGTGACACCTGGAGGAAACAAAGACACAATTTAACCCACAGACACAAAGATTCAATATTACAGCTGAACTAATAAATCTATAATTAATAAATATCACTAATAAACAAAACACAACACAAAACACACACAGGGCCAAGAGTGATTTATCCCCTCAGACAAAAACCGACCACAAGGAGGCGTAACACGACCTGAGACATAAACCGAGAAGCTGAACCGCCACAATGACACAACACGTTACTGCGAGAGGAACGACAGACAGGGAGGTAACGAGTAATCAGAGTAATCTCAGCTCTCAGTGACAGGACAGAGGCGGAGTTCCACTTCACACCAGAACACACCTGTCCTGACCACCGGACTGGGATTGCACCTGAGTGACGTCAGTGACCGGTGGGGGAAGCTGATGAACCCGAGGCTGTGCAGGTGTCACACACACATTCAAACACAACAACATAAAACATTACACACAGAAACCTGCCAGCTGTTCTTGAACACCACCTGGAGTGAGGCGTGCCCCTACCTCAGTCCACCTCCCGCTGCAGGTGTGCTCGCGCCCAGCGCTGTGCTCGATAAAAACGGCTCCTCAGCTCGTTTTAACATCCACACTTCTTCAGTAATGAAGTTTCTCACAGCGACAACAAACCAAAGCGAATGTAACCAGTAACCCAGTGTTTCTCCGTCGCTCTCCACTCCTCCCGGGGGTCAGAACCAATGACGTCACACGCAGCGAAGGTCAGCGAGCATCGTCAGACGAAGCGCTGATTGGTCAGCGGGTTTTGCTCCGCCCACATTGCTTCTGATTGGTCAGAGCGCAGTTAGCGATCGGACAGAAGCTCAGAGTCCGGAAGAGACCGGGAGAAGTCGTGAGCTCGTTACAGAGAGGATACACACCGGTATAACGCCTGTTTATTGACTTCAGTCCGTGACAACACAAACAATGTAAACAAATCAACTGAGAGTTTATCCACCTGAAAAAATAAAGGAACACAACGATTCACCTTTACTCATAGAACCACTGAGAACTTACTGTGTCACCATAATTCAGTTTACAGACCTTATTAATCGGTATCACATCTGCCTCATCCAACTATAATCTAAGACACCATGGCTTCACTTATTAATATCATTTATTTACCTGGTGGATCATGTGACCTCCTCTGGTTCTGGGTTCTCAGCTGATGGAGGTCTCTGCACCTTCTGTGAGTCTCTGTCGATCGTCTCTGAACTTCATCCTCTCCTCAGACCTGGTTAACCACCGTAAACTGTAGATAAACAAATGAATAAATTATACTGTGGAGGTGTAACAGGTGACATGTATATTATGTATAACTTACCTGAGCCACGTGGAGGCGGCCGTGTGATAAGATGCAGTTCCTCAAGTGGCCACTAGATGCTATTCCACAAAACAGAAATTGAAGTCAGTTCAGTGAACGGTAGACATATTAACATTAACCTGAGGACTCCACCCACCTTCAGTGAAGTAGGAATGAAAACCAAGCGCTCCTGGTGGCTTCTGAAGCATCCATGTCTTCTACAGGGAGGTGAGGTTAAATATAGCAGTGACGGCAGGATAAATATAGGCAGCAGCTGGTGGAGGGTTTTTATTTGGTGGGGAGTCCCCTTCACTCTTCGTCTGATTCCATCCCTTCTTCCTCACCTCATCTCATTCTCTTCACATCCTAACACTCTCTTTCCTCCACATCCTCTTCCCTCTCTGTGGGTTTTAGAAGTTTTCTGAATGTTCAGGGGTTCTGGCTACGACTCTGGACAGATCCAAACATGACAGGATGCTGCTGGTTCCTCGGTTCAGGACTTTTTAGATTTATGTTCACAAACAACAGGAATATAAAAGTCTATTGGTTTAACCAGTGGAAGATAAACAGTGACATGCTGATGTTCATTACCTCCAAGATTTTAAGACTTTAAAGAAACAGATTTGATTCTGTCTGTGCTTTGACTGAAAGTTGTGTTAAACTCAGTTGCCCTGTTTGCTGCTCACCCATCTTAACTCAGCTCCTCCCAGGCTCCAGCCCATTTTCCTAAAATGGGACTACCTGTTTCCAGTAACGAACCAAGATGGCAGCCAAGGCAAGTGTCAGCGTTAGGAATGCTTTTTGGAAACTTAGCTGTTCATGTGTGTGCCTGGGGATTCCAAAAGAGACTAAACCTGGAGGGAGGGATTAAGACAGAACAAGTGAAAAGTGGTGGTTGATTGATGGATGATGGAGGAATAGATGGGGGTGGGGGTGGGGGTGGGGGGTTCCATTCCTTTTAATAAACTCATCTCCCAAAGAAGCACAGGGAGTCACTTTACCCTCACTGTATTTTTAGCAGCAGAGAACACAGGGTGAGGCTGGGATCCATGTCACTCTTTATCCATCTCGCTCATTAACACATACATTCCTACAATATCCATTTCCATTTTTTAATTCTCTGACTGGTGGAAGTTTGTGGGTTGTTTTAAGGTCTTCAAGTGTTTCTCAAGGTCTTCAGGAGTCCAACGTGACTTCTTAAGACAAGTTGGATGATGATCTCTAGGATCTGTAAGATCTCTAAGATCTCTAGGATCTCTAGGATCTCGAGTATTTATTTCTAAAGTCTGGTCACTCTGTGGAAAATCTACCACTACAAACACTGATCAAACATTGTTAAAACGCCGATAATTCTTCCTCTGCATTTTACCTCCTCTCTCTTTTTAGCCCGAACATTCCCCCTCCCTCCTCTTAACTCCTGTCATCCCTCCCTCTCCCAGCAGGGTGGAGTCTATCAGTTGATCTGGCCAGTTTCAGGGTCAACCTCCAGTTGTAGAGGAGTGATCTGGTCCTCCTGTTCTCCTCCTCCTTCCAGAGGAGGTTTCTATTCCTCCTCCCTTGTAATCTCTTTTTCTTTGGATCTTCTGATGCCTAAACCGTCAGTCGTCTCGTTTTTGTGCCTTTGATCTTCAGCTTTTCCTCAGAATTCCAAGATTTTGCTTTTACTTCTAACAGATCTTCTGTCTTCCCTTCTTCATTTGGATCACTGTGTTCAGTCAATCATCCAAGAAACCAGACAACTAACAGACAAACCAATAACCAAGCATGACAGACAAACCGGGCATGCCAACGGGTGGCGGAGATGACGCAGGGAGCATCATGGCGTTGCTGGAGCGTGTGGCGGGCCTCATGGACAGTGTCCAGACCACACAGCAGCGCATGGAGGAACGTCAGCTGGAGCTGGAGAACACAGTGAAGACCATCCAGTCCGACGTCGTAAAGCTGACCAACGACCACGCCAACACCAGCTCCACTGTCGACCGGCTGCTGGAGAAGACGCGCAAGGTCAGCCGCCACATCAAGGACGTCAGGGTGCGCGTGGAGAACCAGAACATCAGGGTGAAGAAGGTGGAGGCCACGCAGGGCGACCTCCTGGCCAAGAACAAGTTCAGGGTGGTCATTTATCAGGTAAGAGTCATTGATGTTTGGTCCTTTGGCCAAAGATCTGTTCCACTGTCGAGTTCTTTTGATGCTTCGTAGGTTCTGTATGATCCGTGGACCTTAAAGGTTCTGACCACCTGCCTCTGGGAAATCACTGATGTAACTCAATGGTACAGAGCAGTGGACTAACCCACAACTACGTGATGACATGCACAGTAAAATGTTCTTCTAATGCTTTGAGTGTTTCTGGTATACAGGTTGTTTGACTGTTACTGCTGAACTTAAATAACATCAACACCATAACTCTGATAATAATGATCTGTTCCTGGTTGTTGGTTTCAACAGAGGACAAACTGACTTGGTCTAAAATAACAGTTTATATAATGATATTTAACATTAAAGAAAAAACATGGGTAGATTTTTGTTCTTTGAAGGACAAAGTGGGATTTAGCATTTTGCTGCATGATGCCTCTAAAGACTTTAACAAGCAGCACAGTCACAGAGTAAATATCTTGAGGAGATGTTGCCAAATGCTGCTGTCTGTCTGTTTCTACACCCTGAAGGTTCAGACCATTAAGACCAAATGACATCTGTAGTACAGTCATAATCTTTACTTGGTTAACTCTGCTTTTGAAAACGCTTGTGACCAGAGAGCGGAGCTTTTATCTCAGTGAGTGTTTTTAACATTAACAAACTGCATTAGCCAACAAATGTTCAGTTCGATGGGTTGAAATAGCAACAAGCACATACACACACTGGGCTTCGTTTTACTTCTTTGGCCTTCACAGTTAGCAGCTGCCAGCGCGATGGTGACCTGGTTATTTTAGCTCTGGATAAACGTCAGTATGCTGTAGGGTTACACCACAGATCTGGAGCTCATAGAGAGGGCTTTCACTCAGAAATAACTATTTATGAATGAAGTATTTGGATGTTGTAATTTAGAAAACAAACTCCTCTATTCCTGATAAGATGTAGCTGAAGATGAATTGGTTCTTATGTAACAGCTAACTTCAGCTAAGTAATCTGAAAGGTCAAAGATGCCTTTGAACTTTGCTGACGTTTGCAAAAATTACCCTGAATACAGAAAAATGTTTGTCTGCACTAAGCGTATGTAGCACGCTAACTGCATGCATCTTACCATCTTAACATTAGCATGCTAATGTGTTAATAAGCAAAATATTTAGAATATGACATCAAGAGTTAAGATGAATGTAACATGCAAGTCAGCTTGTTAACCATCTTGTTGAGTGGGACCAAACACTAAAATAGCTTCCTGGGGTGTGGTCTGGTTACTGTAATCTGGACTCTGTCAGGTACCGTGTCAGGTTGCAGCGCTGTAACTGAGGTCACATGTTAATCAATCTCCCTGAAGCTCGTGATTGGCTGGCTGCAGCTGCTGGAGGTCAGGCTGTATTGTGCACACGAGTGCCGTGTTCATGGGAAAGATTCCCATGTTTATATCTTGTGAGCATTCACGTCATCAAACAGCTCAAGGTGGCTGTATAATTTAGTCTAATGACAATGTTTTTAAAAGTCTCACTTTCTACAACATCTGTACGTTGCATAATTACTTCTAACATTAGAAGAGAAAGTTGGCACTGGATGTAAACCATGACCTGCAGAACCATGCCATGTGTTGTAACACTGAGGATATTGAGCTCTTGTTTGATAATCAGAGCATAAGTAGTAAAATTAAATCTGGTAATGACCTGGATATTAATCACAACATAAAGCAGTGCTGTGTAATTTGAATGAAAATGTTTGTTACATGTTTATTAGATTCCTCATTAATTTAAGTGACACCATTGGAAAATAGACACCACATTTTTTCTGAGAGGAAATATTCAGGGTTTTTTCCAAGATGTGTGAACTGTCCATTAAATAAAGATTTTTCTAAATGAGTTATATTTGGAGAAAGCTCCTTTTTATCCCACTAATAAAACTTAAAGAGTGAGTAGAGTTAGCAGAGCAGAGCTGCTGTGAGCTTTCTGTACTGTAAGTGACTGAGCCAGCTGAGCGCTGACAGACCAGGTTATTCTGAGTCTGAACCTCCACCATCTCCTAATATAGTTCTCGCTCTCTCTCTCTCTCTCTGGACGAGCTAACGACGATCTCCTGGTCGAGGGTTATAAATCTTTTCGTTAGCTGCTAACAGGCCGTACTCGCTGTTTGATTTGCTCTGACACCAGGTTTTACTTGGACTAATGGAGGAAATCCTCTCAGTCAGCTGGTCCAGAAGCTGTGGGGGTTCAACACATAACTGTGATGTCATGGGGTCAAATGGGCTCATGACCTTTGACCCCTCCCTCTCTGACCGCTCCTCTCTTCCTGTAGTTTACCAGAGCAGAGGAGCCTTGAAGCTTGAATCTTAATGTCTTGGACTCTGTTATATTCTGTTGTATTAACTGTTGTTGAGCAGCTGCTCAGTCTTGTAGCAGCTGAACTCTTTAAATACGTTGTAATGACAAAATTTGCAATGACAAAACCTCAGCAGTGCTCCTCTGTAATTTGATATCTCTTATCGCCTGTAGTGCGATGAGAGGACAGATTATCGAGTACAGAGCTGGATTCAGGTCGAGGTTAGCTTAGCTTAGCATCAGTGCTAAAACACCTGTAAAGCTCAGTTCACAACACAGTTTTAAGTTATGTGATGGAATTACTTTTAGTTGTGTGCATTTTCAGTTTGTGCATAAAAAACTGAGTGGAAGCGATTTTTGAAAAATCTCTAAATATTGCAAACAAAGTTTTTATACTTGTCTTAGGTTGAGAAGCTTAATGGCAGTGACCAGAGAATTAGCATTATAGCACTGAAGGGAAACATTCATTCATTTACGTTTTCTTCTCTGATTTCATCTACATTTGTTTAGAACCTGTTCAACATTTGGATGGAGACCTTGCCAGTGTATTAATCCACCCAGTGCCTCTGTGTAGCAGCTCCAGAGATACAGAGTCAGTTAACACAGCTTTTGGTTTTGGTCTTTGCACAGCACTGACTGCAGCTCAACAGCCCCAACATATAACTCCCCCTGTGATCAAACATTTAACAAACATTTAGCTTGTGCATGTGACACAAACATGTTAGTCAGTCAGCTTTAGAGATGTTGGTGGCTGTATTCTTAAACTTTTAGTTTGTTAGCACAGCCTGCTACATGCTGCTGCTGTGTAGCTCAGTTACGACCGTCATGCAGTCTGTCAAAGGTTTGGAAATGTCAGCCCCTCTATCAAGTGTCATATAGTGCCTATGAAGCATGTAATCAAAGATCCTGATGCTGCCATTAGCGTGCTACAGACTAGTTAGCTAACAAGCTCAAAGGTCCATTTGACTTTATGGATTTCATCATCTCTGACTGATCCAAAAACACCAAAGTCCTCAGATTACCGGATGCAGAATGAATGGTAGAGTTCTCTTGCATTTTCCAGCAGAGGTCTTGTCCAAACTGGTGTTTGGGGACCTTCAATGTAGAAAACTGCCCTGTAAAACTCCTCAGTTTAGTTAACGCCAGTTTAAACTCTGTGACTGTATTTGACTGTTTTGGGCCTCTACTAGTTTTTTGGTATCTCTGTGTTTCCTGGTGTTTCCTGGTATTAAGCTGCAGTTATACTGGTCATCTCCCAGTATGAATGAGTGTAGCTGTCTGATCATGAGTCAGGGTCAAACTTCCCTCAGCGTCTGCAGGGATCTGGGTCAATTTGCAGCTTCGGCCTCAACATTTTTTGCTCCATTGAATGTTGAGTGTAACCTGATCTTACAGTTACAGACTGATGCACGCCATGACGCGGCCTGAAACTGAAAGTGATCCAGCTTTTCCCTGTACGCTGCTGCTCCATGATATGTTTAGCTTCCTGCAGCTGAGTGCTGAGCTGCAGAAACAGGTGCTGCAGGTTATTTATGGAGGCAGGATCAAGGCTGCACACTAACAGCTAAAGCCTACATGACACACTTTAACCAGAGACAGATTTAAACCTGACATCAACAATTGGACTTTGTCCATCTGAATGAGAAGAAAAACAAATCGTTTTTTATATCTAACAGTGGCATGTTGTGTTTCCTCAGTACAAAGTCTGGTTTCTCAGTCATTAGTCACAGTGTTCTCCAGGTTCTCACTCTGTTCTGTGTTCCTCTCCTTCAGGGTGACCAGGAAGTGAAGGCTGTTACACCAGGCAACGAGCCAGCAGAAGCCAGTGGCAGCGGCGGCGCCAGAGCTGAGATAGAACCGGACAAGTTCGAGCTCCCTCCAGAGTCGGACGAGGAGTACATGGTGGTGGAGGAGGCGGACTCCTCGGCAGCCGGCCGCATGAAGAAGACGGGCCTGACACGTATCGAGAGCTTCAAAGCCACATTCTCCAAGGAGAACATGAGCAAGACCCGCGAGAACCTCGGCACCAAGGTCAACAAGTTCGGCGAGCGCATCGTGACGGCCGAGAGGCGCGAGAAGATCCGCCAGTCCGGCGAGAGGCTGAAGCAGTCGGGCGAGAGGCTGAAGGAGACCATCACTAAGAGCGTTCCAGCCAAGCTCAACCTGAAGAAGGAGAGGACTGTGGCGGAGGGCCAGGAAGGAGCCGAGGGTGCCACAGAGGGAGCCTTGCCCGTCCCTCCTCCCAAGGGCCGCAAGGGCGGCCCGGACGCCGCCAAGGCGGCTGCAGACGAGGGCAAGGCAGAGGAGTCTGAGGTGCCGATGTACGACATGAAGCAGCTGTCGTAAACGGTGAGACAGTGACGAGATCTGGGGCGTTTTCTTTGGACTACTGAGACTACACAGAGGGAGGGGAAGAGGTTTTTCTCTGCTACCGAGCAGAGCTGCAAGAGCGACGACAGCCAAGTTTAACATTTGTTTGAAAGTTAAAGGAAGTGAGCAAAGAACGGCCGGTCACAGATCCAAACTGACTGAACATCAAAACAACAACCAAACTAACTCCTGAAATCACTGAGGTCATTTCATATGCAGTTACGTGTGTTCTGGACGTTTATTATCACATCAGAAAATATATCTATTCTTTTTTTGTTTTGTGTTCAATAAACACTGACTTTGGAAAATAAAAGAACGAGTTCCTCCATGAAACTCTTCACATCATCACACAGCTGCTGTTCACTTGTTTTTGCATGTGGATGAGGTTGACATGTTGAATGACAAAACTGTAACTGGGTCATGGTTTGTGTGGTTTTGCACTCGGTCACTGAGGATCGACTTCACAGTGAGACAGAGACAAATTAATGTTTGGATGAACGATCTCGATGTTCCTGTTCAGGTGTTACAGTGACACACACACCTGGAGGAACACAAGGTCATGAGCTGAAGAGTTTTAGACAAGTGGTAAAAAAACACATTATATTTACAAATATGTTTCTTTACCAGCTTAGTTTAACAGCTGGGTAATAAACATACTTTAATTATTAATGGATTAAAATGTCTGGATAATAATTTATTTTCAACTAGTCTGCTGTAAAGTATCTGGTAGCCATAGTATTAATTAGAATTTGGTCATTATTTTAGGACAGGGGGCTCCATACAGTTAAATGTGGCTCACAGATATTATATATTCTAATATTTGTAGCAGCTAGATTTACTGAGCTGAACCTCTCTATGCAACATTAACAGTGTAGCTCTGACCAACAGCACAGGCCTCCTCCTCTGACAGCACTGATGTTTATTCTGTAAGAAAACTACGATGTTCTGACTGTCTGAGTTTCACAGTCTTCTTGGGGTTTGTAGCTTTTGTCAGTGAGTGACTGCATGGCTGTAGTTTGTCAGTGATATTATATTAAAGCCGTTTGTCATGTTGAGAAAATAAAAGTTTACTTGAATCATTTCTGTAACCAAAGTAAAGTCTGCTCTTCATTAATTATAGTCAGTGAAAGTTCAATTCAAGATGTTTTTATTCACGTTAACGTCACTGGAGAATCAGTTACACCAACTAGTGAAAAAATACAAAAGTCATGATGCTACAAACTTGATATAAAGAGCTGCAGTGATCTGAATATCAAGTCTATTTCCTCTCTTTTTTAGATTTGTACTGACGTTGGTTCTCTGGTCTCTGCTGGATCTCTGTTTTTCAGTACTGACTCTGACGTGCAGCAGAGAAGTCAGACATTCTTTCACTTCAGAGATAAAAACATTGAATTTAAAATGTCTTTTGGGTCTTTGATGGATTGAACCTGTAACTTCTAAGAGTTAAAAACAAAGTTGTTCTAAGTCTGATTCAAATGATGAATTAGCTTCTATGTTTGTTTGGATAAAGATAATCTGATCAAAAGTCAGTTTCAGCTACAATTTTAAAACCTGAAGTTAGATTACACCCCTTCACCAAATCAACACGTCATCATCTTCACTAAAGACAGTAAATGACATCTTTGTTTTTAGGTTTGTTGTAGAATCTTTTAAAGGTTTTGTTGTTTTGAAGTGTATTTTTGTTTATGCTTTTTAGCTGTGTTTTTTCTGTTGTGTTATTGTCCTGAGTGTCAGAGGATCAGTCTACAAACTGGTAGAGGAAGTGGAAAATGATCAGAAGTATAAAATATAAACGCACAGAAAAGAAATAGAAGAGTTGCTGATTGGTGCTTTAAATTCTCATTAACAACAGTCACAGTCTGTGCAGTGGAACAGTGAGGTCTGATGTGTTGACTCACACAGTTACTTGCAGTCACAGAGCAGTGCGGCGCCTCTCAGGGTCCAGTGCTCCGCCGGCTGCACGCTCCTGAGCTGCAGAGAGAAGATGAAGTTCAGGTCGGTCCGACGCGGTTTCTTGTAGACTGGACACGAGTACAGGCTGACACCACCACCAGGCTGACGTTTACTGTCGGCCATGTTGGCTGCGCTGACGGCGTAGACGTGGACCACAGGGAGGGGAGTGAAGAGGACCTGAGGGGAGACAGCAGAGAGATATTTTTATTCTTTTATTCCATGTCTATTTTTATCTATTTTTCTTCTTTGATTTATTTAATGTTGTGTACTTTTTTATTTTTGTCATTTCATTCTTTTCTTTTATCTTCCTGCTTTTCTACATTCATTCATTTTCTTGTTGTTCCACACACAAACCTTGGGCGGGGCTTCAGAGAGTTTGGCGCCACGTCGGTCCCATCCCGCCCCGTCCAGAAAGAGGCCGTAGATGTAGACCCCGCCCACATCCTCCGGGGGCGGAGCCGACACGTCCTCCCTCATCATCTTGGTAACGTCGTTGCTAAGGGTGACCGTATCCAAGGCCCAGCCCCTGGAGAGGTTGGAGCGTGTCGTCTCCTGACGCATGGCCGTCAGAAAACCCTTCAACATCACACACACACACACACAAAGAAAAATCAACATTCAGGAGTGAAGATGACTCGATGAGACTGAGACCAGATGTGAACCGACCTGTGGGTTGAAGAAGCCGGTGAGCCAGAACTGGTTGGGTCGTCCTGTGCTGATCCAGGTGCTGAGCTGCTGGTTCCTCTCCAGCAGCTCGCTGAACCAGAAGCCCAGCGTGGCGGACGGCCAGCTGAGCCGCAGCCACAGGCGAGGGATCCGAGCGTCGAACATACAGTCGAGAGCGTCGCGCAGGTCCTCCGACATGATGATGGTACCTGCAGCCAGAGAGGAGGTGTCAGATAAACGTATTCTTGTGTGTGTGTGCGTGTGTGTGTGTGCGGTGACAGACCGTCGATGGCCAGTTTGAGGTCAGTGAGCGTGCTCCGTACGCTGCCGATGACTCGCTGCATGCGGTCCACTTCCTGTCGGAGGAAGATGTTCATTGGCTGAAGTGGGCCCATCTTCTGCAGTTGACCTTTGACCTTGAGAACACACTCAGAGTTAGTCTGTGTTTCTGTGGAGAAGCCTATGACGTGGTTCTGTGTGTAATAGAACACACACCTCGTGCGGCACGTAGTCAGGCGGCAGCTTCTCCAGCATCTCACTGGCCAGTCTCTGAACGCTGGCCTCCCTGGTCTCCCCAGCCCCGCCCCCGCTGTCCTTCGGTTGGATGTTGATAATGATGCTGAGCGTCTCATTGGCCAGGTTGGTCTGGTAGGTGATGTCAGCGTTGGGGTGGAGCCCAAACACCTGCAGACAACAGACAGTTTAATGGTGAAGCTGCTGCACCTTCACAGGTTACACCGGTCTGAACCTGTTTCTCGGTTCGCTGACCTCAGGTGAGTCGACCAGTGGCAGGGCCTCGATGTGCTGCAGGACGTCCTGAACCGTCTTGGCCTTGGCGGGGATGTTGTAGCCCTTATAGAAGCAGAACTTGTCGCTGAAGGTGTTCTCGCTGAACCAGACACGAGTGAAGGTGTTCAGGAGACGTTTGTCCAGGTCGTCTGTCACTCGGCCGCCGTACTGGACCTCACCTGGATATGGACATGAACAAACAGAGTCACCTGGAAGCTTTTATAAAATGATCTGATTAACTGAGCCCACAGTTAATTCTTCTAAGAGCAGGGCAGATTTTAAGATGTCTGACCTAGCATGTAGCGGAGGCAGTTCCAGTTCACTCCTCTCTTCGAGTCCAGGTCGTCCAGGTGGTTCTGGACAAACTGCATGCTGGAGGTAAAATCTGCCTGGTTGAACTCATAAGGGATGTTCCAGCCGAGAGGACCGAACTTCCGACGCTCCTAACGGGCGGACGAAGGAAGAGACAAGTGAAGAAAAAGGAGGAAAGAACGAGGGAGAATTATTCCAGCCATCAGTTCATAGACTGACTTTGAACGTGACGTGAATCAGTTGTTTCTGATAAAGAACCTGAACTGTGGTGTGCAGGAAGGCGACAGCATAGAGGAGAGGTTTCCACTGAGGCAGATTACTGATCTCTAACTGATCCTGAGTGACACCACTGAAAGTCCTCTTTAGACCAGCCTTCATACCTGAAGAAGACGAGGAACAAGTGAAAAATACAGAAGAGAAAAGAGAACATGTAAAACAGTTGTGAGCAGAATTAAGTAATGAATGAATAAAGAGGTGAGAGGAGGAGTCAGGAAGCTGACTGAAGGTTATCAGCTGAGGTTTCAGGGCAGAGCTTTTTACCAAGAGGAGGTTCATTGGTGAACTTGATGGAGGACTGAAGGAAGGTGATGGGGAACCTGCACACAAACACACACAGTTAAATTACAGATGTATGTAGATGACGTCTGAACAGACACACACTTCATTCATCAGGGCACCATCATTTACCTCGGGTGCACGTCGGTCGTCAGCCACACACGGAAACCTTTGTGCACGTTCTCTGGCGTTGCCGTGGTGACCGTCTCCAGCAGCTCGTCCAGGAAGTTTAGTCCCAGGTGACAGTTCTGGAGGAGGAGCCAGCCGCCGTCTGTCATGCTGTTGGCCAACAGCCTGCGAGCGTGTACCTCCTGGCCCTGCCCCATGGAGATGGGACGGCACGGTGCCCCCTACAGGCAGAGGACAGGACGCTGCAGTTTGCTCCATCACATCACCCACCCATCACCTCTGTATACCTAAAGCTTACTCATCTTCCCATTGTTTATATTTCCTCCACCCACTGGTTTATGTGTTTGTTCATCCTGTTCCCTCACCTTGGTCTTGGCCAGTCGCTCTATGTTCTCAGTCGGGTCCGAGCCCATCGACAGCAGACAGACCATCGGCGTCCTGTTGTCGCTCTCTGCCCACATGGCGTCCAGGTCCAGAACCAAACCTTCAGCGTACTGTTGACCCAGAGACTCTGAGATGTAGCGTCGTGCCTGTCCAACAAACACACACACAGCACACATTTGATTTAATTAACTAAAACCATTTAGTGTAAGCTGATGGTGGAGAGAGCATTTGTCTGGTCTGTCTGAGAAGGAGCTCCGCCCTGTTGTTTAGTCAGACCTGAGCGATGGTTCTGTCGGGACACCAGCTCCGGATGAGCAGAAGCTTCCGGAAGGTGTCGAGCTTTTCCTCGTACCCATCAGGCAGCGTGGCGTCCTCTGGGGCTGGATGGTCGAACCAGGTCCTCCAGGCCCGTTCATTCTGGCTCACCTGAACACATGGAAACATACACTCTGTAGATCTATGTGTTTCAGCTCTACACCTGATGTAAGATCTATGGGTGTTTGGGTTCAAACCTGGGTCAGGATCTGGGTGAACGGAGACAAATCAGACAGCTGCACCAGATTGAGCCAGGTCTGATCCAGGATCCAGCGCCGTGGTTTGGATCCTACAGAGTTCAGGTCCAGAGAGGCACCGCCTATACACACACACACACAGACTTAACTGTCAAATTACTTCAAAGAAAAAAGCAAATGATGAAGAGAGGAGGAGGAGGAGGAGGAGGAGGAGGAGGAGTGCGTGACCTTTGATGAAGGTGAGGACCTCGGGGTGAGAGATGTTTCGGGCCTGCAGGTCGATCTTCAGAGCCAACAGCAGAGTGAACAGCAGCTTGTGCTCCTCATACAGACCTCTGGCTGTGTAACAGTACACCTGAGACAGGAACAAACAGCTGCTCAGTCAGTTACACCTGCAGTGTGTAAATGATGACGTGTGTTTTGTTTTGGCTGTGAGCAGCACCTGGTAGGTGAGGAAGCTGATGATGTTGCTGATGCGTTTGGAGGTGAGCTGCGACTTGGCCGAGTTCTGCATGGACGAGTCGAAGAGCCCCAGGAACTGGCGCAGCGACGTCTGGTACATGATGTTCACCAGCGACATCTCCACGATCAGGAAGTAGAGGATGCTCCCCCTGGTGGCCACTGGACGGTACTCCTCCCTCGCCTGGTTGATCTTCACCTCTGTCTCCGCTGCAATCGAAAGCTTCTCACTCACCTGAAGGGCAGTTAGGAGAGAGGAGGGGCAAATGTAAAAGCAGGAAAAAGTGTGATACATTAAAAAACAAACAGTTTGTAAATCTGATCCACAGATGGACAGAAAGCGGTACCTCCTGAGCGGTGGTCTTGGTGACCCTCAGCACCTCGATCAGAGACTGGTCCTCCACCAGGGACCCCTGAGTGCTGGTCAGCCTGAACAGCAGACTGTCCTCCAGCTCCTGCATCTTCCTCTTGTTGGACGTCACCTCCTCCAGGAGCTTCACTCGCTCTGCCTCCAGCTCCTGGTCAGACCCAGATTCAGAGGGACTTGTTGGTCAAGGTAAACTGAACTCTCTAACAACTTTATATTCAGTATCGACTGAAAATCTGGTGCATTTGAAATGAAATATTTTCCAATCTGGACTGGACTCATCTACCTAACAATCTAACTGACCACATATTCAGTCAACAGTCTACACAGCTAACTAGCTGCTCCTCTGTTTGGTGTGGACCTGTTTCTCCAGCAGTATGACTCGTCCCAGCAGCTGGTCCTCCAGGCCTCGCTGTGTGACGGTGAAGTCCACCACGGCCGTCCTGGCGCTGACCTCGGGGCTGTACGCCGGGTTGGCCAGTTTGGTGGTGATGTAGAGCGTGAATCCCTTCATCACATCCACCTCCTTATCTCCGACTTTCACCTACAGGACGAGGAGGACGAGGAGATCATCTGTTACTTAACAACGTCACTGCATCATTTGATTGATTTCAGCAGAGGAAAAAAAAGAATGACTTGACTTTTTCTGTCTCACTTTATAAGTGGATCCAGACTTGATGTAGTTTTTGTCAAGGATGTTGTCCAGGACCGGGTCTAGTTCCTCTCCTACATCCTCCAGCAGCAGGGGGCGCCCCAGAGACAGACTGTCCTCCAGGTGGGAACGGAAATATTTATGGTTCAGAGACGTCACCTGAGAAGAGGACAACCAAGAATTAGGAGAGGACAGGATTTATTTTGTTTGTCATCTCACCAGCAGAGGGAAGTTTTATGATTCAGGTTTTCCTCGTCCGTCCTCACCTGCAGCTGCTGGTCTCTCTCTCTGTTCTGGATCCAGGTCTTGCCCTGGCCCTGGGGGTCTATCAGCAGTGGGTAGCGTGACGCCTTTGTCACCACGATGCCGTTCTGGATGGACAGGTCGTCGCTGGGTAAACCCTGCAGGTTCCACTCACTGACTGTGGCATTGTCCACCAGCAGACCAATCACGTTCAAGTCCTGCAGGGATCTCCTCAGATTAGTCATTAGACATTTTACAGAGAAACACACAGTAACACAGACACACTAACAGATGGAGGCAGTGGTATTCCAGCAGCTCCTGGTTAAATCCCTGTTTTTCTCTATGGAGTCTGGTAGAGATATATAGAGATGTTTCTGCTTAAAGTAAAAGGATCTGACTCTTTAATAAAAAAGAAAAAGCAGCTCCACATTTATGTTTAAAAGACACTGACTGAATGTGACAGAGCTGACTCCTCTGTGAGGACAGTGACTGTCTTACAGGACTGAAGGGGATGAGCTTACTCCTCCATCTCCTTCTTCCACAGCTGCAGCAGCAGGCTGCGGTACTCCTGGTTAAAGGGACCGGCGTAGGACAGGAAGCCTGTGGACAGGAGGACGTCCCCGACCAGGTGTTTGATTTGCGTCTGGAACCCAGCGCTGCTGTTGGTCCAACGAACCTGAACCACAACGAGACCAGGAGACAGATGGAGGGACGGCTGATGAGTGGATGAAAGGTTAGAAGGATTACTGATGAATGGATGACTGACAGATAAAAGCTGACCTTCTCTCCTCCCAGCCCGTCGATCAGGGCGGTAGCATTGGCCATTTTGCGGCGGCAGGCCTGGGCGTCATCCTCCAGGTCCTGCTTCTCCTTCATGGCAGCGTCGTAAAGAGCCTGAAGTTCAGGTCAGATAATCATTAAAGATTTAACAAGAAGCTGAAATCTCTTATAAAACAACATGAAAACTCTGATAATCATCAATAATCATCAGTTACTGTGTGTGTGTGTTTTACCTGCACAGCGTCCAGCTCCCGCTGCTTAGCGTCCAGCTGTTCCTGAGCTGCGGCGAGTTCAGCCTGAGCGACCACCAGACGAGCCTCCTGCAGAGCCAGGTTAGCCTGCATGCACACACACACAAATTAATCTGTGTGATATCAACTAACTAACTCACTCTCCGTGGATCTTAACATCATTTTGTCGTCTTGTATACTGAAATCCTCTGTGCGCACCTTCAGAGGCAGGACCTCCTTGTTGATGGCGAAGAAGTCCGCCATGGCCTGAGTCCAGGAGCAGAGTCCTGCCACATTACCACAGATCCTCTTGGCTGACTCCATGTTGTAGTCGTCCATTTCCAGGTAAGGAGCGAGCAGCTCCACCACCTCCTCTGTGATGGAGTCCTGCAGCACAAACACACACTATCATCACTACACTATCATCTGCTCAGGTGGAGGAACTACACATGAAACATCACAGAATCCAGAGTTTCAACAACAGTTCAGATACATGTTGAAAACTTTTTAAAGAAAATACAGACAGCCAGTCGAGAGTGAAATTCATTGTGAAGCTTGCTGCTCTATTTTTACCCCCCACCTTCATGACAGGGGGCTTCGATCAGCTGTGAGTGTGACAGAGTTCAGGGTTTTTCCAGCTCTAAACATACAGACGATCAACAGCAGCTCCACTAATCCTCAGCTTAGCAGGTATGTGAGGACACACACACATGAGACTATAAAAGCAGGTGATAGCTGCAGTGTGATAAGATGAGAAGGGAGTTTCCCTCGACACACACTGATACACACTGCTCTGTGTGTGTGTTCTCGTACTTCTATCTTTGTTTTAGCCCTGGCCCCGTCGTCTCCTCACAGAGCTGAACGAAGGTTCATTAAACCTGCAGTAACTGACTGAGCAGTGAACACAACACTGACACATCATCATCTTTTAAGCTGATGTGTTAAACTTCAAAGAGCTGTTCATCTCTACATCCAGACACAGAGAAACATGATCTCTCATCTGGAGCGGTGTGAAATGAGAACTCAGCAGAGCACAGACCTCCACCAGGTTTGGTACAAATCATTTCAGTATTTTACTGTGATCCTGCTGACAAACACACAAACAAACAAACAAATAAACAAACACAAAACAGATACAGGTGAAAACAGAAAACAACATGTGACCTTGCTGAAGTTGAGCAGCATGCTGAGGAAGGCTGAGTTCTGCATCAGCTTCATGGCTTCAGCCCAGGAAGGTCGTGGACAAGATCGCTCAGGGTCAGGGGTCACCAAGTCGATCTGAGAAAAATAAATGAAGGAAAAAAAAGTTGAGACGATAAAGGGATGATCAGAGGACATCTACTCTCTGAAAGTGGTTTCATTTTGGCTTTAATGACAAACTGGATGTGAATATTTCAAAGCAAACACGACTGAGTGACCTTCCTCTGGAACAGCAGCAGCACGGCGTCCATGATCCTCATGATGAGATGAGGAGGCTTCTGCAGCTTCCTCACTGTGGCGATGTCCGAGGGTTTGATGGTCTGTAGAGACAGAAGACAAACGTTTACTTGGAGCCAGAGGAGCCTGAGGAACCATCAACACTGGCTACATGTTCAGCAGAATATTCTTGTGAAGTATAACCACAGATGGAAAGCATGTGTGTGACCTGCAGTGCAGCCTCAGCAGCCTCCAGTGCTGGTTTTGCAGCCTCCAGTTTGGACTCTGCTGCTGTTTTGTCGGCTTCAATCTCATCAACGATGAGCTGAGCTTTATCCTTCACCTTCTGCACCTGCTGCTTCACCTACAGAGAGAGAGGTGATTACAATTGGATATTTGTGAAAATGTTTGCATCAATCCTGTTAACCTTTAACTGTGCCACAAAACCAAAACTCAGAGCCAAAAAAGGATAAAAAGAGCTTAAAGGTTGTGTAAAGCCACAGACTTAATAAAGAGACACTGGCTTTAGAGGATTTCCTTGTTGAAAATCACATTTCTGGATTAACTCTTCACAGTTAAGATGTGAGTAGAAAAGTTGTCAGACCTTTTCAGCAGCCTGAGCTTTCGCTGTGACCTCCTGCAGGACTTCATCTGCCTTCTGGGAGGCGACAGCAAGCTCCTGCTCCTTCACCACCAGCTCCTCAGAGAGCTGAGACACTGACTGCTCCGCTTCCATCAGTTTACACAAACCTGCAAAAAGCAACAACAAAAACCTCCAGTAAATCAGTGGAAACTGAGTTTAGACAAAGATTCAGCTCTAAATCATTCACTGATTAAACAACAACTGTGGCAGTTTTATTTTTTCTCTGAACAACAAAGTGCTTCTCCATGAATGTCTGTGAGGAGAGACTGTCTGAAAACACGCTCAGTTATCTCCATATTTATGACCCAGGTTGTTCCCAGGTTGTCTCACCTGTCTTCATGCGCTCAGCCAGCGTGCCAACGTGAGCGATCTTCTCTGTGTAGATGATCTTGTAGATGTCGATGAAGGACAGGTAGGATTTGGGCGTCACGAACGTTTGACGGCGGAAACGTTCAAAATACTCTGTGCATTTCTCTGCCACCAGGTCCTGGAGGGAGAGAGGTCATGTGATCAGTCTGCTAAACACTCAGAGAATACACACCTGGTCACAATGTGGGTGCTACCTGGAAGGTTCCCATGGTAACCACCACGCTTTGCTTCACATCCTCTGAGCAGCGGAGGTCCTGGTACTGAGACAGGAAGTGATTCGAGACGGCAATCAGAGCGTCCCGAGGCCAGCGCTGGAACCAGTCCACGGTGCAGCCTGATATCAGGCCTGGGAACTGTTCAGGTCAAAGGTCAGGGTTCACTGATAAGGCTGAGGGTCAAAGGTCACTGACAAAGGTAACAGATCACACTACAGCACGTCTCAGTCGATCTGAAACGCCTCCAGGTCTTCACCTCACCTTTAGAGCACGAGTCCGAAACTTTTCCCCGACGGGCGAGAAGCAGAGGACGACGTGGAGGTTGCTCCGAACTCGGGACAGGAAGAAGTCGTAGAGGTTTTCCGAGGTTGGAGGTCGGCGAGGGTGCTGCCGCTTCATGACAGGGATCAGATCCTGAGTGATGTCATCCAGCTCGTCACGAGCAAACAGGTTGGAAACTTCACCGCTCGCCAGGACGTTGTTCATGTATTCTGCAGAGGAGACTGAGGATAAATCACATTTTACTGAGACTCACTGTTGACTGAAGACGATCACAATGAGTCTGGAGACCTACGCACATTTCCTGTACCTCCATCAATGGACAAACAGATTTATGGGTAATTTTTTGATCACTTTCCCCTGAGGAGGAACCCTTTACACTCTGCCATACAAACATAGTGAAGGTCCAGTCGTCAGGATGTGATGTTTCCCTGTTGTGTTGTTAATAATCACGTACCCAGGAAGGCTTCATCTTTAATGTCGTTGTCAGTGAAGAGGAACGTGACTCCTTTCCCCTGCTGACCAGCGATACGATACAGAGCCTTCAGATCCTCCAGCAGGTTAGTGCTGCTGTACGACCTGCGGTGATTGACGGATTGACAAAATGAACAGACACAACAGAACAACAGATAAATGGTGTAAGGTGGAGGTGTGTGTTTCAGACCTGGTCAGTGTGATCTGGAAGGTTTGATAACCTGCGATGAACGATGCCAGCCTCGTCAGGCTCTGCTTCCCCGACCCCCCGACTCCGACCAGCAGGGCGTTCCCCTGCGGCGTCCGCAGGATCCGTGAGATCCGCATCAGGTGAATCATCGCGTCCTGCCATTGGACCAAACAGAGACGGTTGTTAACCAACAGAAATACAGAGAGAACAGACGACTCCACCTCCAACATGGCCGCCTGCTGAAGGCCCTCGGTCTGACAGAGATCATCGTTACCGTGAAGAAGACCAGGTCCATGGCTCCGCCTCTCACCGCCTCGTTGTACTGCTGCTGGAAAACAGACAGCCGCTCGGCCAGAGCCTCCAGTGATGGGATTGGCTCATACTCCTGTCAATCATATCAAGATTTACACTGATAAAACATCAGAGAGCATCAATAATTATTCATATTCTATAGTGTAAACACTGTCTCACTGTTCTTATGTATTATTTTGGAGGAATCTCTCTGTTTTGAGTTAAAAATATTGAATATAATGTGTTCAGGTTTAAAGACCTTTGGAGCCTCCAGCTCTGTGTCTTCTGGTTCGTCTCCCGTCGCCTCCGGAGCTTCACGCAGGAAGTCCACAAAGCAGCTGTCCCACTGAGCGTGCTCGGTCAGAGCTCTCCCATGATCCTCCACTGTGATCTGAGTGAGAGGAGGCGTTACTGACACATCTGTCCGTCCTGTTCTCACGAACACAATACCACACACACACACACACACACACACCTTCTCCATGATGGAGCTGAAGATCTGTCTGTCGCTGCTGTCGATGAATCGATCGGCGATCACTCTGCTACACTCATGATGATAGAGAGCAGAGAGGATCTCAGGGCTCTGACACACTTCAGACTTCACTGTCAGGATCCCCTGAAACACAACACGACACACACTCACATATCTAACACTGATTCATAGAACAACACAAACAGTTCTCAAGCCACTGAAAAATGTATGTAACTTTAATAAAACGTGTGTGATCCCCAGTTCCAGTGTTTTTCCATCGTTCTCCTTCAACAACAACAAAATGTTCTGTTGGCCAGTTAAAACCTGAAAACTAGACCAACAGAAACACAAAGTCCATCTTGCTACAGTATGTTTGGGGTGTAAAAATATGAAGTGCAGTGGAAACATAGAAAGTGAAAGTACTGGGATAAAAAAACTCATTTATCTGATTTGTTCCGTTCAGGGTTAAAAAGGAAAAAGAAAAAAACGTGCTGTGTTTTCTACCTGCCAGATTCTGCTGAGGTCCCTCAGGTTGAAAATATAGTGAAACTTGGCAGGAGAAGGTAACATCTGAGGAAACACAGAGGACAGAGGATAATCAGATATTAGATAACTATTATATGAATTCTTGAGTTGTGACTGAAACCTTACCTTCGCCTTCACGGCCTGCCACACCCGTCTGGTGGTGGGTACGAGGGTGGTGGCGAGGTTGCACACCTCAGCAGGGAAGCCTCTCTCCGGGCAGAAGTATCCCTGAGCCACGGTGCCAAAGATCTTATCGATGGAGGAGTTGGACGGCAGGGTGCAGTTAAAGATGGAGAACTGCCTCTTCAGGCGCTGAGGGATGTCGTTCCGACCGCCGCCGGGGTGGATCATGGCCGCCACCAGCTGTTAAAGGATGTTACAAACATTACTGACGCACTCAGTGCAGAGAGAGACGATGCAGTCAGTCTTCAGACCACACTGTGTTACCTGGACATCAACCACAGTGATGAACTCTCCTGGACGATCCAAACTGTAAAAACCTCCCTGCTCCATCAGCTGACGCACAATCTCATTGGTTATCTGAGGGAGGTGGAGGACAGAGGTTAATTATGTGATTGATTAGGTGGAGGTGTGATTGACATGAAGTGTAAGTACTGAAAATTAACTATAAGAAAAAAACAGTAAAAGAAACTAGATGATATTTGACCAATCAGAGAGCCTGAAGCCGACCTGGTCTCCCCATTCGTTGATAATGGGCATGTTGATGTCGTCTATGAAGACGGTCATCCTTGCGTCCTGCTGGCGGCCCGTAGGTGGCGCCCATTCGTTTATCGATGTAGCTCTCGATGGTTCTCTGGAACATGCTGGGCAGTGTGGCCGACGAGAAGTTTAATGTCTTGCTGAGGTAGAGCTCCGGGTCGAGCTTACTGGTGTAGCCCTGCAGGGGGAGCCAGAGAGAGACACGCAGCATTAGCATTAGCCAGCTGAGGACAGGAGCTAGCTACAAACACAGCTGAGAGCTGAGGAGTATGAAAGTGTGTTGCTTCCTCATCTTATCCGTCTCACTTTAATCATGACAGTCTTGGCGGTTCCCTGCTCTCCGATCAGCAGCACAGCCTTCCTCTGCTTCATGATGGTCTGCATCAAGAAGTCTGTCCTCACGTTGTCCACGTTAGGAACCAGGATGGAGGAGTAGTCAGGGACGTGGTCTTTGGGGTAGACATACTCTGGGACCTGGATCGTGGCAGTAATAAAGGAACATGAGCTGACTTTGTGTTTCAGTTTTTACTTTAGGAAAAGCATCAGAGAGTTAAAGAAGAGTTCTGTGTCCACAGACCTTGTTGGACCAGTGCTCCCACTGTCCCTGCTCACTGACAGTGAACTCAAAGATGGTCTGGTCGTCCTGGGTTTGTGGCAGGTCCAGAGACGAGCTGTGACCCTTCAAACAGAAGAAGACATAAATACATACATTCAGTTGTTGCTCTCAACAGTGTCCATCCTCTGTGGAGCATCAACACCCACAGTACATTTTATGGAAATCCAGACAGAGGTTGTGACGATATCTCATCGTCAACACGACTGAACATCTACAGAAAGTCAGAGTGCATCAAAAGACAAACCAAAGGATTCAGACACCTTTAGGAAGGCCTCCATCTTGGCTCTGTCGTCCAGCTCCAGCAGCGCACCCAGAGACCACATGACCGCAAACACAAACAGTCGACCCACGTCTCCATGGCAACCCTGTTTCTCCTCCACTGCTGGGAGCAAACCCTGAACAAAGAGTATGAAGAAGACAAAACACATCAGAGGTGAGGAAGAGAAGACGAGTTTATGAGGAAAAATGTATAAATTTGATTTCCTACCTGCAGCAGGTCAATAGTCTGTCTGATGTACATACACTCCAGCACCTGCATCTTAGGAGACACAGTGGTGAAGATAAAGTCCAACAGGTCCTGTAGGTGGAACAGAAAATACACTGTCTTTGTAGCTGCAGTGAGGGAGACATATTCCCTACATGTAACTGCTGACCAACACAACACAAAATATAAATCACTGGCACCTTCACATAAAAAATATCAAAGCCAAAGAAACAGAAAGTGTCGACTGCCTGGAAAGAAAACTGATGATGATTTGAAAAATGATCGGTGCGTCTCTCAAGGACTCTCTCTTCATCCACACCTGGTAGCAGCTGTCGAAGCAGAGTTTCAGGGTGTCGGCCTGCTGCTCTGGTAGTTTCTGTAACCAGGCCTGCAGGATGGGGCTCCAGCTGAGCACCGAGGAGCTCATGAACACCATCCCGTTCCTGGACACTGTGGCCGGGGAGGCGTTGTCGATGTTGTGGGGCTCAAAGACAATCTGAAGACAGAGTATAAAGGATGTCATCACTTCATGACTTCTGTATGGTTCTGCCTCAGGGTCATGCTTTTAAATGAAATTAAACTGACTAAACATGGCCGACAGATGAGGTGATGTCACCTTGCAGCAGGGAGCCATCGGGATTCGGTCTCCGTTCGCCAGCGTCAGAGTTTTGTTGTCGTCCAGGACTGAGTTCAGATTCTCGATCCAGATTGCGTCCACCGGACCATCCAGCACAATCCAGATGTATTCACCCTGACACACACACACACACGTACACAGACATTATACACAGACATGTCTGCTCACTGTGTGTGTTTCCCCTGAGCAGCTGAAACAGGTGATTAAATAAAGACGGTACAGACGCTGCAGCGCTCTGTGTCCACCAACCTTCTTGGCCTTGAGCGTCTTCCTCCACAGTGTGGAGAAGACGCCGTCGGTCCAGTCGTTGGTGGTGACGTCCAGCGTGCCGAACATCTGCGAGGCCGTGATCGCTTTGGGGTTCATCCTCATCTCGCGGTGGGGGGAGCCGCACTCTGTCATGGCCTTCATCAGTGTGTGGATGCAGGCCGTCTTCCCGGCGCCGCTGGGACCCAACGTCATCATACCTGAAGCAGGACAGACAAACAGCTGCAGTCATTCCTACAGAGGATGGTTACTGATGAGAAGACTGTGAAACCTTCATCATACTGGAAAACAATCAGTGTTGATTTATTGTTCTGCATCATCAGACCTGCAAGAACAAATTAATCCAAGTACTGATGTTAATTCAGACCTCAGGTGCTGATTCCAAATCTGTGATAAACTAGGGCATCTAGTGGTGAAAAGCAGGTACTACAAGCCACCTGATCTGGTTCACACAGATCTCAGTTCATTACACCAAACTACAGAGTAACAGTCCACTGGAGGTTTTCTGCTTTATTCTCCCCAACCCTTCCTGTGATCTGTACCGTGTCGGACTCTCTGCGTCTCGTAGAGCTGAACCAGTTTGAGGATCCAGGGGGGATGAGGGATCAGACCGGCCTGCTGAGCCTGACTGAAGATGGACGACTCCAAGTCTGGATACCCTGCCTTATCCAGAACTACAGAGGAAGACGGAGAGGAGGAGGAGGATGAAAAAACACTGATCCAAAACATATTTAGAAACTGTGTGCTGGGTTACACAGATGAAAGAAACTTACCAATACCAGGAAACAGATCATTGATCAGACTCATAAACAGAGGCTCGTCCTCGTCCACCTGCAGAGAAGCAGAGGGAAAGATTATTAACAAACTAAAGATCTGTACTACAAACACACACACACACACACACACACACACACACACACACACACACACACACACCAGTTTGGAGAGGTTCATGTCTCTCAGGACCCTCATCACCACAGTCTTCTCTGGTTCTGAAGGGTTGGATCTCTTCACGGCTCCCAGCGTCCTCAAAACTGACAAAATGTTCCTCAGACCAAAATCATAGTGGACCTGATGTAAAGACAGAACTGACATCATCAAGTCAAATGTGTAAGAAAAACCAATAAACAGAGGAAAAGTATGATTATGATTAATGACTGAAGGAGTTTTAATGATGTTCACAGTAGCAGAAGCTTCACTCTTATTATCCTCTGACCTGTTTGGAGAGCTGCTCCTCACACAGTTTGTAGAGGGTGTAGAACTTCCTGCTGAGAACCTGGTTGTCACGAAAACCAGCGCTGGCCAGTTTGACCCTCATGATGATGGCTCGGTCCGGGACCATCATGGCTACCGTACGGAACTGAATCTTCAGGTTTTCAGGCAGCTCCTGGCGACCGGCGTAACCGGGGTTCTGGAGGACAGAGACATTAGAACAGGGTAGATCAGTTCTACATCAACTGGTCTAGACTGGTTCTGATACACTTCAGTTTAGAGCTCTCTGGTTTTCTGGTGGCTCTGTTCTGGTTCTAAGGTACTTCAGATCTGTTCTGTGATATTTCTGCAGCTGAGAACTTCCCATCACTGACAACCTCTGTAACATCTTGTGTATCTTGTGCTTTAGGTCAGAGCTCGGTTACCATGGTGAGGAAGATGCCAAACTCAGGGGTCCATGTCAACGACGTCTCCGTCTGTGAAAACAAACTGCTTCTTCTTGTTCTTCTTACACTGCAGGACGATGTAGATCTGCTGGGCGGCGACAGACAGGACCGGCAGCTCGATGCGGTTAAACTCATCGAAGCAGCCCCAGGCTCCAGACTGGGCCAGACCTATGAAAGTTTAATGAAAGGTCTGTTCATCCTTCTTTTGGGTTGGTTACAATAAAACCCATCTTTCTCATTCAAACTGTGCTGTCTGATATGATCCATTAGCAGGTACTGAGGTGTTCAGTAACTACACACACAACTGACCACACACACCTTTGTAAATGCGTCCCAGTCCTCTGTAGTCCATCTGGTCTGAACAGTTAAAAACCACCACATACTTGCCCAGACAGCGGCCCATGTCTTTAGTGGTCTCTGTCTTACCTGGAAACACACACACACTGAAATACAGCAACACTACAAGAATATTTCACTGAGATAGAACTAGAGACATGAGCTGTGTTACCTGTTCCTGCTGGACCAGCCGGGGCTCCGCCCATACTCATCCCCAGGGCCTGGGACAGAGTGATGTAACACCTGGACAGATGTTCAAGAGTATTAGCACATGTGGCTCTGGCCGGACAGTGAAAGCATCGTTTTAATAAAGATGTCATCCAGCAGTCAGCAGGTGTGGTGTGTGTACCTGTCAGTCAGCGGTGTGATGACCAGTCTGTCTGTACAGCCCAGGTATTCGTTGCAGTAGCTGAACTCCACGTCTGTGATCTGGATGACACATCTGTCCGTCTCCTCCAGGAAGTAAAACCTCGACTGTTTTTGCCACTCAAAGTCCGACGCAGATCGCACGTTCAGACGCACCTGATGGAGATGATATTAAACTCATTGTTATCGTCTGTGGATGATATGAAACCATACTGTGTCCGTCCCTCTGTCCACTCACCAGGTCGTCAAAGATGTCTCTCTGGTGGACATGGATGGTGATGAGCGTCTCATACTTGGTCCTCTCATTCTTGCTCAGCTCCCTGGTCGTCATGTCGATCAGCTCATTGAGCAGGTCCAGGAACTTCTGATTGGTCGTCTGCATGACCTGCCAGCCAATGAGATACAGGACAGTGAGGGGAGAGGATCTGATCATGAGAGGTATGTTTCCTCTCTGCTCATTTTTTCAAAATAAAAGCACCTTCTTGTCAGACTTGCTGAGGACGAGTGCCTCCTCTGCATCTCTGGTCCAGATCATCTGGATTCCCAGCAGGCCGACCTGAGCTGGAAAGGCCGACTGGAACTCCAGCAGCTTCATGCCGGGGTCACTGATGGCCAGGTAGGCCTGACGGATGATAGCATGGAGGGTCTGCCTCACCCCTGCCAGCAGCTGTCCTAACCACATTTCCACATTCCCCTGGAAGAGAAAAGACTTGGAATTGAAGCTGCAGCCTTCATGAGTCAAAGTCAGACAGGTATCAGAGTTATCTCCATAAGGACAAAGATAAAAATGGTTTTATCTGCACCTGTGCCAGGACAGGTTGGCTCAGATCCACAGTTTCTCCTTCTTGAGACTGAAAACTGATGATCTGGTCGTAGACTTTCTCATTGAAAACAACTCTGTTCACATTGTCAAACAGACTGAGCAGATGAGCCTGATGGATGGAGAGACGGACAGAGAGAGAGAATCTGGATTCAAATATGACTTTATCAACAACAAACAAAAAGTAAAACAACAAAGACAGGAAAGCAGGCGAGTAGAGAGAAGAGAGGGAAGAGGAGGAGAGAGACCGGAGTGAAAAATAAAAACTGAAATACAAATAGTTTGGATCTCAGTAAAATAAAACTAAATCCTAAGACAGTATCTGTATCACCTGTGTATGACCTGTACAGGTGTGTGTTACCTGTATAGTGTGCGAGTCAGAGGCCTGACCCAGAATCTCCAGCAGGGCGGGGTCGGACACAAAGAAAAAACGAGGAAACACCAACCGTTTCTTCTCCAGGTAACCGGACAGAGACTTCTGACAGAGCTCCAACTGCTCCAGGAGGTGAGGCAGCAGCTGGAGGAGGAGAGAGGAGGAGAGAGGAAGCTGTCTCTCAGGCACAGACACACAGTACTGTGAGTGTTGTGTTGCTCAGAGGCACGTGGGCAGCACCTGGCTGAGCATCTCGTCTCCCACGCAGCACTGCACCACGTTTGGAACCTCATGTGCTTTCTGCATGATCCTCTGCCATCGACTTGTCGATGTTCTGGAAACGTTTGGCCTCCTGAAAGAGTCAAAGACAAACGTTAGATTCTGTTGAACGTGACAGAAAATAAACCGGTGGTAACAACGAGCTGTGCTGAGGACGTCACAGACGACCAGCTGCTGGATGTTTGCTTGGTGTTTGTTGTGACCTGAGGCAGCTGCTTGGCGATGTCTCCGCCCACGAACACGGCCTCCAGATAGATCCAGAGGTTCTGAACTGACAACCACTTCTCGATGATCTCGGATGTGTTGGAGAGTTTCTGGACCCACAGCTGGATGGACGGCTTGAACGGAGCGTTGTACCTGCAGGAGGAAGGACAGCAGACGATGTTTCCTTCTTTCTTACATATTTATCTTTATTTTTTACTTGTCAATCTTTTCCCATCTTTAACATTTCTCTCTTTCTTGTCTTCCTGAGCCTGCCCTCACCCTCGTCTTCCTACCTGTTGCTCAGCAGTGACGTCAGCACCATCAGACTGTCCTCCATCATGGAGATTTTCTCTGCGGTCTCGGCTCCTTTCAGCAACAGTTCTCCTCTCGTCCTGAAGGTGGCGAAGCTGAGCATCTGGCCGCTCCACTCGGCCACCACGTCCTTCAGCTTGGCCTCGATGTCCCGCTCCTTCACCGCAGCTGATACAAACATCCTGACAGACACAGGAAAAGACACAATGCTCTTTCAAGATCTGACGTCACACTTGTCATCTGCTTTGAGTCCAGACTGACAAACATAAACGCAGCATCAATACCTCAATGTCTTCTTTGTTTTTCAGCAGTGGAGCCTCCATGATGTTCCTGAGGGAGAAACTCTCTGATTCCACCTGGAAACTGTGAGCGGTCAACTCACTGAGACGAGTCCAGTGTCTGGGCAGCATGGCCTGGAGGATTTCAGGACGGTAAATAAAGTCACTCGACTGTAGTAAAGCCTAAAACACTGACTGAAACCAATCCAAGAATGAAATCACTGAGTTAATATGTAAATGAGGTCAGACCTTGTTGGCCATCATGTAGAGCAGAGGACAGGTCTCAGTGAAGTCATCTATGGTTTTCTTCAGATCGCTGAAAGCCTGCCACTCCTTCAACGCCTTCGGAAGCTTCCTGATCCTGAAATCACAGACAGAGGAATAAAACTATGGTGAACAGGTTTCACTTTAAAAAGGAAACTGTGTCAGTTTCTGTCTGTTTTTCTGCTGCCTGTTGTGTTGAAATATAGATTATACAGTAACATATTGTCCCTGTTGTACCTGTTCTGAAAGTCCTGCAGCTCAGTGTTGATCTTCTCGATGTTGAGGTCGGCCCACAGGATGTCGTAGTATCCGGTGACGCTGTCGATGACTGAGTTGTACAAACTGTAAAGTTTGGACAGCAGAGAGAGCTCCCTCTTGATCCTCTGCAGGTCTGGATACTCTGCAAAGGAGGAGAGGGACCATTATGAAGGAAACAAGAGGAGAAGGAAGGAGAGGAGGAGAGGAGGGAGGTCAGTCAGCTGTACCTTTAACAGGAAGTCCAAACAGCTCCTCTCCTCCAGAGTAGGTGGTGTATTTCCTCCACAGCTGATCAAACTCAGCCTGAAAACTCTGCAGCCGCTCGCTGGCTTCAGCTGGAGCGACGCCCTCCACCCCCGGACCTCTGAACACACACACACACACACACACACACACACACACACACACACACACACAGGTTTTACTTCTTTGCACATGAGACGCCCGTCCTACCTGCTCTCTGACGAGTGTGTACCTGTGGTTGTACTCGGTGCAGAAGCTCTGAACTTCACTCTGGAAGCTCTGCACCGCAGACAGGAGGTCGGCCTTCATGCTGGGTTGGATCTTCACCAGAGTGTTCTGGTTCTGAACCACCTGAAGCCACAACACACACACAGGTGTACATCTGTGCTTGTATGAACTCTGGTTGATGTGAATCACTCTCCAACCTCTCCTTCTGTCTCACCAGGGCGTTGAGGTTTTTCCAGCCGTACGTCAGACCGTCCACTCGCTCTGCGTTCCCGTCGTTGAAGAGCAGCTCGTGTTTGTTGAGCAGGGCGAAGGATTCCTCCACCGGACCAATGGTGGCGTCGATACGAACCTCGGCCTCCCGAACCTCGAACAGTGAAGAGATGAATGAGTGAAGGAATGCACTGATGAGTGATTATAAATGATGTGATGCAGAAATACAGTCCAGGCGTCAGGCGTTAGTGGCTGACCTCTCTGAGTGCGGCCATGGCTCCTCGGACGTCCTCCAGGTCTGTGATTGGACGCTGCAGGCGCTTCGTCAGCCCGTCCATGAATGACAGGATGTCATCCATGTCAGCAGACGCCCGGCGGTTCAGCGCGGCGCCGAAGGCTCGTTTCCACAGACGACACTCCTGAGTGAGCGCCAGCTTCAGCTCGTCAGTGTCAAAGAGGACCGAACCCACTGAACAAGACGGCGGGAGCTCTGAAATCTGCTCCTCCAGCTTCTGCAGAGAGCATCATGGGTACAAAGAGCAAATCAACTATAGTTTAGCTGCAGTGATGGAAGAAATATTTACATGTTATTTACGTCAAAATGATGAAAATAAAGTACTGAGACTTTGGTTCATTATCTGTTTTTATTATATAGAAACTGGACTCACGGAGTAGAAGGAGATCTGAGAGCTGAACTCCGTCAGTGAGGGGTCAGACTGTAGGAAGGCCTGCACCTGCTCCTCTGGGTCCTAAACACATCGGACTGTTAGCTTAGTTTAACAACAACAACAACAACAACTCTACACACACACACACACACACACACACACACAGACCTGGTTCCACAGGGTAGAGAAGTGAGCGAGTTCATTCAGAGTTTCAGCAGCCTGAGCTCTCAGAGACGAGACGATGGAGCTGAGCTGGATCACCAACCTGCTCCAAACAACAACAACAACAACAACAACAACAACAACATCCTGAGACACAAACACAGGAGCTGCTGGAACACACTGCCTCCATCTGTTCATAGTGTTGTTACTGTGCGACTCAGTATTCAGATGCTTTCATATTGACTGACTTGGTGACGTCTTTATGTTCTGCCAGCTGTCGGTCCAGAGGCCTCAGCACCGGCGGCTTCACCGGGATGTCGTCTCCTGCGTCACGAACCGCCGCCTGCTCCACCTGAGGGCGAGGGAGAATAATGCTGGAATGTGATTGGCTGTCTGCTGACAAGGTGTTTCCAAAACATGACGAGCACGATGAATGTACCTGCTGCTGTTTGTACTGCATATGAGCGTACGTCCACAGAGGGATGTCTTTGGTCACAGACAGCACGACGCTCACCAGCTTATTCACTGTGCTCTGAAACACACACACACACACACAGCACACAGAAGGAAAAGTTAACCCAACAAACATGTAAAAATTAAAAACTCTAATCAGCGGGCAGCACAGCAGAACAGAAATGAGTGTTTCTTCAGATGGTTGAAAGTGTAATGTGTTCCTGTAGACAGAGCTCAGTGGAGTTCATTAAAGCTCTGAAGAACAGACCTGAATGTCGTCCAGACTGGGTCTGAGGACGATGTTGGGGATGGCGAGCTGGATGGACGCTCTGAAGAGAGGAGGAGGAGCTGATTGGCTGTTGCTGGAAGAGGAGGAGGAGGACGGCTGGTATTTGAGGACATGAAGTCTCTTCCTCAGAGAATCCAGAGAGGATTTGGTGGCTGGGAAGAAAATAATGACAGAGAAATCTGGTGTCTCGAACAAAACATGAATGTAAATGCTTCTCTTATTTTTGATGTTTGCTCTGGAGGTAAAGACTGAGAGAACAAGAAGGAGGGAAGACAAGAAAGAAGAAAGCATGGAAGAGAAGGAGATGAGGTAGGAAAGAAGGCCGACCTTTGACCAGGGCTTCAGTGTTGCGATGACAGAGCTGACCAATCAGGTTGTAGAAACGACAAGGAAGACATGACTGACAACGAGTCTTCTGTTTGGAGTCTGGATGGAGACACTGGAAAGATCCCTGAGGAGGAGGAGGAGAGAGAAAACAGATAAGGAACAATTTAATTTCACTTTACTCTGTTACAGTGCTCCATAATGGATGTGGATAATGATTCATAAAACTGACTAACTGGGATTTAAAGGGTTAAAAGGGCTGATGTTGATTAAAAAACCTGACTCAGTGAAAGTGCAAAATAAGATCAACATACAGTGGTGCTTGAAAGTTTGTGAAACTTTTATTTTCTATATTTCTGCATAAAACGACCTGAAACATCAGATTTTCACATCAGACCTAAAAGAACATGAAGAAAACTCAAACAAATGAGACAAAAATATAAACTTGATCATTTATTTATTGAGGAAAATGATCCAGAATTACATTACAATGTAATCTGTGAGTGGCAAAAGTATGTGAACATCCTATGATTTGCAAGCTAATTTGAACTGAATGAATTGATTAATTCATTTAATTTAATTAAAAAACTAAGCAGGGGGAAGGGGCAGCAACAGTCAGCACTGCTGACACCTTTAGATTTTTTTGTCCATTTCATTTTGGCTGTGTTAATGGATACGGCAGGAATTTTGCCAAAAGTGTGATGTCTTTAAAATTTCAACCTCAGCTCCTATAATGTGTATAATACAGTGTGTAATCAAGACTGTTACATAGAGGGTCTCCTACTGAAACTGTGTGTGTTACCTCCAGATTAACAGTCTCTATCGGCTTCATCCTCCTCTTCAGCTCCTCAATCAGCTCAAACACATACTTCTCTACCTGCTGACTCTGCCTGTACACACACACACACACACACACACACACACACACACACACACACACACACACATACACACACACAGAGTAACTGTACCTGCTCATTAACACAAACAGGTGTTTTACTTTATTCACAGCTCTGAGATCAGGGTTTCTCCTCCAAACTGTGACATTCATGTGTCCACGTTGATGCATGTGGAGAATGGGACAGCACCACATCCTGCTCATGTGATTAATGTTTGGATGCTGGGGGTGTGTCAGTTGTAGCAGTAGAATTTGATATTGTTTAATCATGGTTACCAGTTCAGAGCACCAGCAGCAGCTTGGACTGAGGTTTCTGTCTGCAGCAGCAGGTCCTGAGGTGGGACAGGTGAGTCTTCAGGGAGGACCAGTAGAGAGCAGGACGACATGGCCTGAAGCAGCCGACCAACACGACACTCCAGCAGGTCTGTGGCCACTTTGGAGACCTGGTCCAGGTCTTTCAGGGCCAGATACACACTCTCTATAACTGAGCAGAGCAGAATATATAAGTTCTTATCACATCAACATTATATAGAAGTGAACAGAACAATAAAGTAATAAAAAGTTTTTCTGTCCAACTATGAAGGCGTCCGTCTACTCCTGCTTACATCCGTCAGCATTGAGTGTGGTCCAGGACAGTGTGGTGAGTCCGGGGGAGAGAGCTGCCTCCACCTGGCTGATGAAGGGCTGCATCAGAGGGAAGAGAAGAGGAGGGATCCTCCCAACCACCAAGCTGTAGTCCTGGAGCAAGTCCAGCAGCCTGGAGTCAAACACATGGGTTAAAGTAAAACTGCTCAAATCCAGAGGAAGTCAAAGATGAGCTGAGAAAGGTAAAGTCAGAGACGGGTGTCAAACCACGACATAAACACCTGTCAAATGCTTTTCATTCATTAACGTTTTTCTCACCGGCTGTACAGAGCTTTGATCGGTGCCTCTCTGGTGGTCATCTTCAGGATGACTTTTGGCACAGTCACTCCGAGTTTGCTCATCCACCGGGCTTCCTGCAGGACCTCCAGCACTACAGGGTCCAGATTCACAAAGACCTCCTGGGAAACAGGCAGTTCCTCACAAATACTGTTTGATATCATAACCAGAAACAATTACACGTCCACAACCAGGGGCCCTGGAGTTTACACTGAACTCGTCTTTTTCATACCTTGTTGTTTTCGTGTCGGACCAGCAGGGCGGCGTTCAGACAGTGTGGTGTGCTCTCTGCAGCCTGACTCCACGCCTGCAGGTGCAGCGCCTCGTACTGAAGCAGCACCACCGCCATCTTGTTGTAGCTTTGGATCACTTTAGACATCTCTGGTCCCTGACAGAGAGACAGGCAGACAGGGTCACTGAGTATCGATCAGTGATACTGATAAGACTGATGAGGTGAGTTCAGAGGTTTTACCTTGAGGACGTCGAGCTTTTTCTTCAGGATCAACATGGGAGCTTCAATCTTCCTGAAAATCTGACGACACCACAGGATCCTACCTGCCACCTGAGAGCGAGACGGGGACAGAGAGAGAGCATTTAGTTGCAGCTCTAGTGTTACTCACCACAGTCAGTCAGACAGGTGAACAGGCTGACAGGTGTTCGACAGGTGTTTGTACCGGCGGCAGGTTGCGTCCGATGGGCGGCCTGTCTCTCTGTTTCTGGTAAGTCTTCCTCAGCAGCTCCAGCTCTCGGCTGTAGCGCTGCAGCAGCAGCAGGTAGTGCTGCTTCAGGTCCAGACGAGCCGTGGGACCGGACTCAAACACCGCCAGCAGCTCCAGCATCCGCTCCGTCTGAAACACAAACACTCACTGAAGGCGGTTTCACATCAGAGTCTGTTTTAGCTCTGACTGTGTTGAACTCACAGTGAGAGACTGCTGGAACCAGAAGTCCAGCAGAGACTGAAGAGACTGGAACAAACCCTGAACCTGGAGCTGGAACTCTGTATAGTCACTGTCAAACTAACACACACACACACACACACACAAGGTTTATTAGATGATAGCAGGTGTTTCTATTGAAGCATAGAAAAGACATGATTCCTTTCTTATTGTTTATTTGGATTGCTTGTTTTCTGTTCTTGTCACCTCCAGCTTGCGGTGGTCCAGGATGTCGTAGGTCTTAGACTTGGTTGTGGAGACGATGGTCTGGTAGCGAACATAAATCTTCTCGGTGCCCTCCACCTGAAAGGAGCTCAGCTCAGTTTAAATCAGTCAAGTGCTGGACAAACTCAGGTTAGTTAGTTAAGTCACCTTCATGTTCTGCAGAGCAGCCAGGCTCTCCAGCGTGGACGCCATGTCAGCGATCTTCTCCAGACGTCTGCAGAAAGCATCAAACTTCCCAAAGATGTAGTTTTCACTGAAAGACAATAAAAGACAGAGTTGATTTGCTGCTGACTGACTGACTGACTGACTGACTGACTGACTGACTGATGGAGGATGAGATGCTGCTCTGTGTTTTTACCTGAAGTCAAACTGTCTGTTCTCAGGGTTTTCTCTCAGTTTGTCTCTGACGCTCTGGAAGCTCCTCTGGTACTCTGCATTCAGATTACAGCACTCGGAGATACGCTGCAGCAGCACCGGCCTGACACACACATACACACACACACACACACACAGAGGTCTCATCTGATTTAGTCTCGGTCGACCTGACGTCGTCTAATCTCGATGTGTCTACCTGCTGTGGTCCCAGATGCGGGTCACGCCCTGCGACAGGTAGCTCCTGCAGGTGGTGATCATCTGGTTGGTGACCTTGAGCAGCAGAGAGGTCATCCTCTCTGAGGTGTTGTAGTACTGAGAGACGGTGTGGATCATCCTGATACTGGTCATCAGACCGGGAATGTGCTCCAGCATGCTGGTCTGTCAGAGCCAGAGAGAGAGACGGGATCATCAGCATCTCATTTACTGTTTTCTTTATGGTGGAGGAGGTTTAGAAGAGAAACTACTTCATGATGAAAAGCTCATCACACATCAGACCAGAGGAGTTTCTATCCCAGTCTCTGGTTTCACCACAAACACATCAACAGTTTATTTTTACCGGAGTACATTTCCCCAGTGGTCCAAGGAACTTGTCCAGGGTGTAGAGATACTTCACGTTGTCTTTAGCCTCGTTAGCCACGACCGTGATGTCTGCGTCCTGACGTCATCAATAAATCAACCATGATGTTAGTAACAAAAACTTAACTGCTGCAAATTCAACTTTAATTTAAACTGGTGTCTTTCAGAAGCTGACCAGCTCTCTCCAGGCTCGGAGCACACGGGACTTGGCAACCTGCAGAACTCCCAGAGTCCTTTTCACCTGAGGGCGTTTCACCTCCTCCATCAGACTGACACACACAGACACACACACGTTACAACCAACATTTGATGGTGATGAACCAACAATAGACACAAACACCAAAGAAGAACAGCTTTGGAGACATTTACCTGTTGAAGGTGACCATGCGTCTCTTCCAGTGCTCCAGCTCAGCTGATGGTCCGACATCATCGGCCTCCTTCCTCAGCTGCTCGCTCTCCGTCAGCACCTGTTTGATCTGATTGGTCCACGCTGAGACCACGCCCTCCAGCTGCTCCACCAGCTCGCTGTTATTGGCTGAGAGCAAAAGCAAAAGGCGCTGCAGCAGCAGAAGCAGCAGTGAAATGAACAGCGGCTGAGTGGCTGGTGCTCCTACCTGCAGAGGTGTAGTCTGCAGGCGTGCTCAGCTGGCTGATGGCGTCAGGAAGCTCCACCTGCTGCAGCTGGAACTTTCTCTCCATGTTGAGTCTGGCTGAGCTCAGATTACTGATGAACTGATCCACTGA
The DNA here is from genome assembly GCF_001640805.2 of Lates calcarifer. Classification (NCBI taxonomy): domain Eukaryota; kingdom Metazoa; phylum Chordata; class Actinopteri; family Centropomidae; genus Lates; species Lates calcarifer. The sequence continues at coordinate 45,580 of NW_026117619.1, forward strand.
GGACAGGAAGGACTGGACGTCTGGACAGGACGCTCCCTCCTGAACAGAGCCCCATGTCTGGACACAGAGAAACCATCAGGTATCATTCAGGTTGTGAATGAAACCGGCCCACAGAATGGATGGAGGTGTGTACCTGCTGAGACCTGAGGGCCGGTAACATGATGTGAGCCAGCAGAGTTTCCAGACTGTTCAGGATGCTGCCGTCACTGCAGTCCAACATGCCGAAGTTCACCTCCTGTAAACACAGCAGGGACATTACAGCTGCATCTCGTTCACGCCTCATTCAGGGTCCACATGCTCTGACTGAACACGTAATGAGTCAGTGAGGTCTGTCCCACATTAGAGAGGAAGACAGAGACAAGTCACTGACCTGCTGGACGTTTGCTGTGGTTATGGCCTTGTCTGTGGTTCTCAGGAAGAACAGACACTTCCCCAGTAAAGGCTGCAAACACACACACAGACTGTGTTTACTGGGATCAGGAGCTGTGATAAACAGTCAGCTTGGACTATGCTGCAGAGGGAACTGTAAACTCAATGAAGTAATATTGTTAACTCTTTCAAATCAACTTCATATTTTTAAAGCAGCAACTGAACTTGAATATTTAAGTTGAACCACATGAACAACTGTTACAGTATGAAATTTAAGCTGAATGTGTTTTGTATCACCTTGCTAACCACCAAACAGCACGCAGGATTTTCTTCCATAGCAACACAACACAGACTGAACCAGAGCAGGTATTATCTCTGAGGCAGGACAATAGTGAGCACTGAGCGGTGCAGCGTGTTGACAGCTCTCAGGCAGAGTTACACCTTGGTTACACTGGAGCATGTTAGCAGATCCAGTCCTTCAATGTCACACATGATGCACTCACCCTCTGTGTGGTGGTGATGGAAGGAACCCATGAAGATTCTGAGGACTAAGAACTTTGCATTTTAACCTCAGAATGAATTTACTCCCTGTCCCCAAAAACTGTCCTCACTCGAAGGTTTTTACTTTCCATCAATCAGGGAATAAAAAAACAGAAATATACAACAGAGACTTAACGTTCCTGTTTTACCTCCTTCCTGGGACTACAGGGTTGGAAGGAAATTTTTTAGGGCTGTATCTGCTGAATAAGAAACTCTTTATTAAAACGGGAATCAGATTCTAAATGTGTGAGCGGTGCAGACGTACCTCAGAGCTCCCTGTAGTGAGGAAGAGTTTCTTGTGAGCCACAGCTAAAGCTGCTACGTCCACAAAGGAGGAATGACTGGAGGACTGATGCTGAGGAGATAAACATGGAGAACAGAGAGAGAAAATAATGAGAAATGGACGATAGAGAGAGAAATGAGAGAAAGAGAGGACTCAGCAGAAACTGAGGAAAGAGGAAGAACTGTGGGTAAAATTCTACATTTACATTTTTACATGAGGAAATTTACCTGCTTCACATTCTGATAGAAGAAAATCAGCTTCTTGGATCCGTTTGCAGCAAAGAACTCATCGATGAGACTGAACTGAAAGAGTCAGACATGAATAATCCAAAGATTAAACCCTGGATGGTTTCTAGTTTCTGGTTTCTAGGTTAAAAGCAGACTGTGATGTTACCTTATCATCAGAGATGAGTGCGTCTTCCACCTCTGCCTCTCCGACTGTCCCAGCGTCCACCAGCCTGCTGATCAAGTATTTGTGTCGGGCGTCCAGCGTCCCTCGTCTCTCCTCCTTCATGGCTCTCGCCTGCTTCGCCATCTCTCTCCTCGCCTCATTGGACAGCAGCACCGTCCGTTTGCCAGACACCTGGACAGAACCCAGACACTGAAAATCATCTACAGTTGTGTTTGTCTCCATCTGATGAATCTCAGTCCAGTATTCTTTTAGCTCTGCATTTGGTCTCCACCTCCTGAGGGAAAGATCTGACTCTGTACTGTTACTGTTTACTCACTGAGGTGCCAGCAGTCGGGGACGGAGCAGCCGCCGGAGAAGACACATGATTGATGGCTCTCTGGTTCTGACCTCCTATTCGCCGATGTCCTCTGCCAGTCGCATCTGGTTTGGAGGAGAAAACAGAGGAAGTGTAGAAAAAACAGAAAACAAAGAAAAGAAAGAAACACAGAAATCTAAATTAGAGGCTAGTCTGTTTTACCTGTGCGGACATGAAGCTGAGGAGGTCTGGGTTTAGTAAAGGCTCTGTCTGCTCCTCCTTCCTCTTCCTCTTGCCCAGGGCTGTCAGGGTTCTCCAGCCCAGGGTCGAGGCTCTGTTCTGACGCAGGCTGAACTCCCAGCCCTCCCGTCTGGAGCTCTGTGTCCAGGGAAGGAGCGGAGCTGTTCAGCCCAGGATCAGAGCTGTCAGCTGGGGGAACAACAGACTCCTGCTCCCTCTGTGAACCCTCAGCTGGAGAGTCTGGATCTGCCATCTGAGAGTCACATTCAGCATCCACATAAATAAACAATAATCTTTCAAGATGTACAGACTCAGAGGCCGTCATGCATCATAACACCACATGTTCATTTACAATGAGTTAGTCTGATCATCCTGATGAACTCAATATAAATCCAACAGAAATAAAGGCCAAACTCTCCATGATCAATCTGAGCTGACAAAGTGCCTTTGAGCCACAGAGTGAACAGCTGCAGAGCTGCAGAAGAAGAAAAGAGCGGCGACTGACCTGTGTGTTATGTCCTGCTGAACTGAAGAGTTCCTGCTGCTCCGAAAAGAAATCAATCAACCAGAGAGAGAGAGAGAGAGAGAGAGAGAGAGAGGAGAGGGAGAGAGAGAGAGAGAGAGGAGAGAGAGAGAGAGAGAGGAGAGAGAGAGAGAGAGAGAGAGAGAGAGAGGAGAGAGAGAGAGAGAGAGGAATCAGGAAGTAAATCGAAATTGGCTCTGCAGAGGAAAAGTTTGACTGTTGTCATGGAAACCCTAGGAGGGAGGGGTGTGTGTGTATTAGTGACTCGGTAACTAACACACAACAAAGCTGCTGCTGCCACCAGGACCAGAGCAGACCATTAATACTTTACATTTAAACCACTGTCTGAATTACACTGTGGCTTTTTAGGGTGGGGGGGGGTTAAAGGGTAAAACCTGTCAGGACTAATGGGACAGTTTTTAAAGCTTGCACACTGTGAACATATCAACACCTGTGACACTGATGAGCAAAGTGAGCTACAGCATCATGTCTGCTTGTGTTATCATAGAAGTCCAACAGCTGCCTGTTATTCATTGGTGCAGATGCTTCTGTAAATGATTGACAGTCTAGGTGTTGACCCCTGACCTCCACAGAGTCAGAAAGGTCACTGACATGGTTTGAGTAAAACAATGTTATCATTTTTTTAGACTATTAGAGGCAGAGAAATGGAAAAACTCACCTTTTACTGACACATTAGGGAGTGTTTCTATATAACTAATTTATCATGTCCAATCATTTTTTCCTGCATCCATTCTTTTCTAAAAGTGGAACCTGGGAGAGGTGGTAAAGTAGAATATCAGTCTTACTCACACTGTGAGCCGTAACACTCCACCTAACCTCGTCCTGAGATGTTCTGGTCTGACATTTGAAGAACCTCCATCAAGGCGTACCTGAGATATCGTATCCATGAGAATGGAACTGACTACTTCTATTCTGTCAGAGGAAACACACTTTATTTGTTTATTTAAAGATGCAAGAAACGTGACAGTTATTATATTAGTTGGATCGTTTCTGACTGAGTGATTCATTTTTGAGGGGAATCAGGTGATGGTGAGGTCATGTGCTGATAATATAAAGAGGTGTGTGATTTCTGTGATGGAATATCTATATGAAAAACCAACACCAGTGTGAAGACGTTTAGTGTAAAGACACTTACTTGGATTCTTTACATGAAGTAATGTGGAAGCTGCAGTGCTGCATCAGTCCACATGATGGCAGCACAACACATTCACAGTAATAACCTGAATGAAGGACCTAGTAAGAAGATGGTCAGTGTCACTCACTTCACCTGTCAGTGGATTTAATGTTGTGATTGATGTATATGAAGAAGCAGAAACATGTTCCATCTGATTTATTAATGCTGTAGATGATTAACTGACCTCTGGGTGGATGAACATGTGTCCAGAGGATGAACAACATCCTGCTGGAGGAGAGATGTCTCGTAGCTGTCAGGTTTATTCATGCAGTTTCCATTTCTATCCGTCCTTTACACACATGGAGTGGTCTGAGCAGAGCCCACACTCACACAAACCAGATCTGAACCCAAACTAGAGCAGCTGTGTTTTCTCTGTGTTGTGTTTCAGTGAAAACTGACCTGACTGGCGTCGCTGTGGTCTAACCACACAACAGCTGGGAATCTGTCTCATGTCATCCACCTCTCTCTCTCATCGTGTTTTCTCTCCATCTTTACTCACAGCTGTCAAACATAACAACATTCTCTGAAGCACAATAAAAAGTCTCTGTTCATTTTTTACACACATCAACTAAATGTGCTGCTTGTTGCTTCTGTAGAGAATAAAAACATGTTCCTGTGCAGAGATGTTTGATGCTGAGTCCTGACCTTCTGGCTTTTCTCTTTGTTTCTGCAGCTTTTCACTGATGAACCACATTTATCACTGTCAACGACAAACACACAGAAAACTCCCAGCTCAGTTAAAACTATCACAGGTGAAGCAAAGTACCAACTTTCATTATCATGACATTAATACCAGAGATGTTAAATGATGTACTTTAATTTCAGGGTTGTTATTTCACCAGGCCCCCAACACACACTGGATTCTACAAATATAACAGTCTGTTACAGAATACAGAGATACATGTTACAGTGAAGAAGAACCAGCAGCAGCAGAGTCCAGATACTCTGCTGCTGCTCTGTCAGATCCAGAGGAACACACAGGGATGATGGTGGACTGGACTCTGTGTCTGACAGTGGAGCTGTTCTCAGATCAGTTCAGACTGCAGCACTGAGAGTCATCTCCACTCCCTCTGATTTCTCTGTCAGTCACTGCTGGATGAAGCTCTCCTCTCCACTCTACCTCCCAGTAACATGGACCAGACACAGACTCTCACCTTTAGGAAGATCATCACTTCCAGCTGCAGAGAGAGAGTCAGAGCAGAGAGGAGGTGGATCAGTGTTTACAGGACTCTTCATCAGCTGTCAGTGAAGCTGTCTGACAGATGGACAGATATACAGATGTGATGACTGGACTTGAGCAGAGCTTCTGCTCTGTACAAACACCACATGGTTCCAACATGTAATGATGCTTCTCTGAAATAAGAGGCTTCAGTCACACTGATCTCAGAGCTGTGACAAACATCAAACTCCTCAGTTGTTCAGTGTTGAAATGAGACAACAAAGAGTGTCAGATCAGATCTGCTGCTTCCACAGTTTGATGAATGAGGACCACTGTCTCTGTACATGCTGTGAGGCTGTCAGCTGGAATCCAGCTTTATTTCCTCAACACATCAACACAACAACAACAGTCGTCTTCACATCAACTCAAACACATCATCACAACCAGCTTCTGGCTGATCTGATTGGCTGACTGTTCTCTGTCTCTCTGTCTTTCTGTCCAATCCTGAAGCCTGTCACCATTCTCCTCTCACAGCTTCACTGAGGAAAGCAGCCACTGAGAAGGTCCCAGCTTTACAGGAAACACTGGATCTCTGCTCTGATACTAACTGTGTTTAGGACAATACTGATGGAAGCAGCATGGACTGACTCCAGATACTGACCTCACAGTCTGCAGTCTGTAGTCTGGGTCCTCCACAAGATCTAACAGATCCTTCACTCCTGAATCCTGCAGGTTGTTTCTGCTCAGGTCCAGTTCTCTCAGATGGGAGGGGTTGGACTTCAGAGCTGAGACCAGAGAAGAACAGCTGATCTCTGACAAACTGCAGGACTCCAACCTGAATAAAGAATAAAAGATGTGAGTTTAGGAGACAAAGTTCCTGCTTGAAACCATTCAGTGTTTCATCATCTGTTCAGAGCTGAAGAAGGTTTAGAATGAACAAGTTTAGAAAGTGGAAACTCCAAACACCTGAACCAACAGGATGCAGGTTAAAAACAGTCAGAGACACAAAGAGAAAAACAGCTCTCATTAACTTCAGTCAGTAGAAACATCACAGATCATAAAACAAACTCTGAATAAATCTTTCTTTCTGTCTTAGTTTAGAATATTTAATTTATTTGTAGAAATATAAGATGAAGATTCAATTCTTCCAAAGTAAAGAGTGAATTACAAAGTGAAGGATTTTTAATGTGACATTAAACCCGTTTTAAATCTGAAGCTCAACAATATCCTCAGTGTGGATCAGTATAATATGAGCCTGATGTCTGCAGGTTAGAGTCAACACAACTTTCACATCAGATTCATCTCAGCACAGAAAGAAAATATGGAGTCTGACCTCAGAGTCTCCAGTCTACAGTCTGGACTCTGCAGAAAACCACACAGCTCCTTCACTCCTGAATCCTGCAGGTTGTTGTTGCCACTCAGGTCCAGTTCTCTCAGATGGGAGGGGTTGGACTTCAGAGCTGAGACCAGAGAAGAACAGCTGATCTCTGACAACCTGCAGGCGAACAGTCTGAATAAAGAATAAAAGATGTGAGTTTAGGAGACAAAGTTCCTGCTTGAATCCATTCAGTGTTTCATCATCTGTTCAGAGCTGAAGAAGGTTTAGAATGAACAAGTTTAGAAACTGGAAACTCCAAACACCTGAACCAACAGGATGCAGGTTAAAAACAGTCAGAGACACAAAGAGAAAAACAGCTCTCATTAACTTCAGTCAGTATAAAGTTAGTTAGTTTTTATTTGAAGAAATATAAGAGTAAATTTAAGGTGAAAATGAAATACTTAGACATATAAGACACAGTTGATACCAATGTCAAAAGAACTTATTCCTCCTGTGTTTTGACAGAGTCTGAAAAACCAATGACAATGAGATTAGCACTGCCCTGAACCAATCATGTGGCAGGAACAGAGTTAGAGACACATCAGGTTAGGTTGACACACACAGCACAGAGCACAGGAGTAGCACATGTGTTAATGTTTTGGACACTGCAGCCGTGCACACCTGTATGTCAGGAGTAGGAGCGAGATAAAAGAGAAAATGACAACAGAAAATGTTAATGAAAACTTGCCCAGCCCTACCTGGGGGGATGCTCTACAACATGTTGTGGCAGTGATCAAGTTTTTAGCAGAAAGAGGACGGGCATTTAGAGGAAATGACAAACTCTGAAATCTCCAAATAATAAAGTATTTGCAGATTTTAGAGTTAATATCACAATTTGACCAGTTTCTGGGAGAAAACATTAAAACACACAGTCAGAAGGACAGAGGGAGCATCTTGTACTTATACTCAATAATGTCAAGAGTTTATTGAGTTAATGGAGAAAAACCAGGCAGGTAATTGCAGAAGAGCTTTGTGATGCAAAATATTTCTCTGTCATTGTAGATTCAACTTTAGACCTCACTCATGTAGATCAGTTAACATTTAGATTTGTTAGAAAGTACAGTCAGACTGTTTTTGTTTTTTGTTTTTTTTGGGGGGGGGGGCTTTTGAGCCAATTCAGATCCATACGGGACAAAGATTGGGAGATTGTGTGGTTTTGTATAATGAACTGACCTCAGAGTCTCCAGTCTACAGTCTGGACTCTGCAGAAAACCACACAGCTCCTTCACTCCTGAATCCTTCAGCTTGTTGTTGAAGCTCAGGTCCAGTTCTCTCAGATGGGAGGGGTTGGACTTCAGAGCTGAGGCCAGAGAAGAACAGCTGATCTCTGATAAATTGCAGTAAACCAACCTGCATAAAGAATAAAAGATGCAGATCAAATCATTGATAATCAATCAGATCTGTCCTGATCAATGATGTTTAGTCTAAAATGAGTAGAGGGACTTTGTCCTTCTGTTATTGTGGATCATCATAATGTCAGCCTTCTACAGACATCATCCAAATGTCAGCTCAACATTCAGACACCTGTTCATGTCAAAACAGATTCATGGGTAAACCAACCAGGAAAAGTCTTGAGTGAGCTGGATTTTCAAAATAAAAGCTTAATAAATCATTAGCTGAATAATAAATCAGTCATTAAAAATGCTGTTGACCGCAATCAAGTCTGTAAGAATGATAACATCAGATATTTTGGAAAAAAAACATAATTTACTGTTGTTACTTTAATTCTTCTTTTCCCTCTAATTCTTCACAGCCTCATGTAATTTTATGTAAAATGCTAAGACAGATGTTTCCTTCACAATTTAACAGTGGGCAATAAAATGAAAAACATCTGTATGACATGAATAATCATTTGAATGAGCTCATCCTCCTCCAGAATCACCTTTACAACTGAATCAAATGTGCTCTGAGCAGTGAAATAATCCTAAATGTCACCGTGTACCTCTCTGAATAAACATGTCTACAGTCTCATATTAATGCTGCTGTTTACTGCTTCTGTTGCAACACATCATTTTCTTACAGGAAACATCATGGTGACAAATCAGACATAACTAAGGATACTTCAAATGTGGAAACATGATTTGCTCTGTGTCTGCTGTATGTTCTGGAGGTTTAAAATAAAAGACATCACTCCTGGAAATACTTTTTTTTCACACACACCAAAAAAAAATCATAAACAAACTGTCCAATAATCCATACAGTTCTCTGACAAATATTAGTCCTGGTTGACTGTAGATTAAATTTAAAATAAAACAATGTTCAAAACTAAAACTAAATCAAACTTGAAAATTGTGTCATGGATTTAAATTGGGTAAATATAAGCTGTGCAAGGGTAAAAGACAGTCAGTCAGTGAACTGACCTCAGAGTCTCCAGTTTACAGTGTGGACTCTCCAGTCCAGCAGAGACCAGCTTCACACCTGAATCCCGCAGGCTGTTGTCTCTCAGGTCCAGTTCAGTCAGATGGGAGGGGTTGGACTTCAGAGCTGAGGCCACGACTTCACAGTGAGTGTCTGAGACTGCACAACCATAAAGTCTGTGATTACAGATAATATAATATAATTATTGAGCATTTAAAATATAACCAAATCAAGAACTTTTATCATAAATAAGGCTTCTACATTATAGACTCTATTGATGACAAAGCAGATTGAGACTGGGAGCTCAGGTGTAGCCTGGGTCAATCAGTCATCAGGTTGGTGGTTTGAAACCTGAGCTCCTCATGTCCTCATGTCAACAACACGCTGAATCCAAAATTTATTACAGTTCAATCCAAAAGTCTTTGGACAAAAACATCTGACAAATGAAATCAATGTGTTGATGTGTAATGTTGAAGAATTCCTCACATCAAGTTTCAGTTCATCTTCTCTCACACTTAATATTTATAATTCTCTTAGTTTGTCCAATTACTTTTGAGAATGGAGGGACTATGTATAAAAATGGCTGTAATCACTAAACAGTTAATGCAATGTTTTTGTTAAACCCCTGAATTAAAGGTGAAAGTCAAACCTTGATGGCTTCATTTCAAATCCACTGTGAAGGTATACAGAGGCAAAACTGCAAAATATTGTGTCACTGTCCAAATTATTTATGGACCCAACTGCACACACACACACATTTGTGCGCACACACATACACAGACAATAACCAGTTTCATGATGATTTGTTTTTTTGTTTTTTTTTTCTACAATGATACAAATGTATGTAAATGCATTTACTGCATTACTTTCTTTCTTGTTTTTGATTGACGACCTTCTGACTTTACTAGTATCATTTTATGTGTAATCCAGGTGATTCTGAGACTTCTCTCTCAGTTTTCAAAATCTTGTTGTCCTGGCCCACTCTGTCACTAGAGACTCACAGCTAGTGTCACTTTACATTTGGCTGTAATATTGATTGATTTATAATGTTAATCACATGTGGACTCACCGAGCCTTCCTGCAGTTCCTCACAGCTGAGATCAGTCTCCGTCGTCCCTCCACTGATGTGTTGTACTCCTCCAGGTCCAACTCATCCAGAACCTCCTCTGACATCTGCAGCATGTAGGCCAGAGCTGAGCACTGGATCTCAGAGAGTCTCTGCTCTGATCTGTTCTCTGACTTCAGGAACTCTTGGATCTCCTGATGAACTGAGTGGTCGTTCATCTCCATCAGACAGTGGAAGATGTTGATGCTTCTGTCAGGAGAAATATTTCGAGTGTTCATCTCCTTCAGGTTGTTGATGGCTCTCTGGATGATTTCTGGACTGTTCTCTGTCTGACCCAGCAGACCTCCTAAGAGTCCTCTGGTTGGACTCCAGAGAGAGGCCATGAAGGAAGCGAACAAACAGGTCCAGGTGGCCATTTTTACTTTTGAAGGATTTCTCCATGGCTCTCCTCAGGAAGACATCCAGAGATGGTTCACTCTGATCTTCTCCCAGGAAGTCCTTCAGTATCTTTGTCAGTCTTTTCCTCTTCTCATAACAGTGGAAGATGTAGACTGCAGCCAGAAACTCCTGAACGCTCAGATGAACAAAGCAGTAGACTGTTTTCTGGAAGATCACACTCTCTCTTTTGAAGATCTCTGTACAAACTCCTGAGTACACCAAGGCCTCTGTCACATCAAGACCACACTGCTCCAGGTCTTCTTGGATAGAACATGATGTTTCCTTTCTCCAGATGTTCAAACGCCAGCCTCCCCAGCTTCAGAAGAACTTCCCTGTCAGCCTCCGTCAGCTCCTGTGGACTCGTCTCATGTCCCTCATGGTACTTGTTCTTCTTCCTCTTTGTCTGAACCAGCAGGAAGTGTGAGTACAGGTCAGTCAGGGTCTTGGGCAGCTCTCCTCTCTGCTCTGTAGTCAACATGTGCTCCAGAACTGTAGCAGTGATCCAGCAGAAGACTGGGACTCCACACATGATGTGGAGGCTCCTGGAGGTCTTGATGTGTGAGATGGTTCTGTTGGACAGCTCTTCATCACTGGATCTCCTCCTGAAGTACTCCTCCTTCTGTGGGTCAGTGAAGCCTCGTACTTCTGTTACCCTGTCAACACATGAAGGAGGGATCTGATTGGCCGCTGCAGGTCTGGAAGTTATCCAGACCAGAGCCGAGGGAAGCAGATTCCCCTGGATGAGGTTTGTCAGCAGCTGGTTGACTGATGACTTCTGTGTGACGTCAGACACAACCTTCCTGTTGTTGAAATCCAGTGAAAGTCTGCTTTCATCCAGGCCGTCAAAGATGAACAGAACTTTACAGACAGCCAGCTTCTCTGCTGTGACCTTCTGTAATGTTGGATGGAAAACATGGAGCAGTGTGAGAAGACTGTACTGCTCATCTCTGATCAGGTTCAGCTCCCTGAACGAAAGCAGAACCAGCAGACTGACATCTTGGTTTTCCTGAAGCCTCTCTGCCCAGTCCAGAGTGAACTTCTGCACTGAGAAGGTTTTTCCAACACCAGCGACGCCGTTGGTCAGAACCACTCTGATGTGTCTCTGTTGGTCAGGTAAGGCTTTAAAGATGTCCTGGCACCTGATTGGAAGTGTCATGGAGGGTCTTCTTCTTGGACGCTGTCTCCAGCTGCCTCACCTCATGTTGGGTATTAACCTCTTCACTCTGTCCCTCTGTGATGTAGAGCTCAGTGTAGATCCTGTTGAGGAGGGTTCTACTTCCTGTTCCATCAGTTCCTTCAGTCACACTGTTCACATCTCCTCCTCAGACTGATCTGATGTTCATCTAAAACCTCCTGCAGACCACTATCTGGTAGCTGCTCCTCCTCACAAACACCACTCCTCCTCCTCCCCCTCTTCTTCTCTCTGTGGAGACATTTCTTTATGACTGAATTGTCACAGTTACAGGTTGTCATGTCAGACCCCAGAGTACAGCAGTGAAGTGAGCTGAGCTCACCTGGGTTCAGGTAAGACCTGCATCTTTTTCTTGTTAGAAATCAAGGTGTTTGGTTCATGTTGTGGTCTGTCAGTAGCTGATAGACACAGGACTTTAATTAAATCCTCTGAACCTGACCACAGATGATCTCAGCAGCTCTACCTGTGATTAAATGTTCAGTTGATTGAACAAAGATCCAGATGTGGTTCAAAATCTTTATTGAATTTCTAAAAATCAGTGTGAATGTGTATCTGCTGCTTTCTCTGCATCTTCAGCTGCTTTCACCATCAGGCCTGTGTTCAAACTTAAACTGATAAAACAGTAACATGAGACTCTGCTTTAGAAATCTGGTGAAAAGAGTGTGTTTGTGTATTTCTGTCTGTCTTATGAATCTGGCCCCTGGTGTCTTCCTGTCTCCTTCACATGTCTAATAACAGAATCATCTTCAGCTCAGTTCACGGTGGAAACTGTCTCTTACTCTGTCTCTGAGGGTCCAGGTTCATTACTGAAGACTGGAGGAGGATCTTTGGACCAGGTCACTCTTCATAGACAGACAGCTGGATCCTGGAGACTCTGCTCTCAGTCTGTGTCTCTGATCCTCTGCAAACACAAACATGTTTTTATTTATATCACATTAATCACTGAGAAACTCTCTGATAACAAAGTTATATTGGAAACTCTCAGCTGACATGACCAACTTGATTCAGTTCAGGTTCATTTCACATGATGAGGCCTGTCAGTTTCTTCATTACTGTGACTATAAACACGAACACCACATCCTGTGCCGACCTCATCTGACCATGACATAACTTCACTGACAAACACACAGTGTGACAGAGTTTCAGCTGCATCAATATCACCGATGGTAAAAACAGTTTGGATTGAAGCAACATTCAGGTTATTCTAAAACATGAAAAATGATCACAGTGAGCAAAGTGTCCTTAAACTCTGTTACAGATCCCAGTTTATCAAGTTTATTAGAAGTTCCTTCTCTTTGTCTGTTTCTCTCATCCATCACAACTCTTTAATTACTGACATCTTAAAATCTCTGTCGTGTTTATCAGCTGCAGTAAAAATATGGAAAAGAAAGAAGTAAAACAAGATACAGGCAGTGACCTCAACACACTAAACAGCTGACAGTTTGGAGGTTCACAGGTTTGGATCAGTTCTCTTACTTTGTGTCTGAGGGTCCAGGTTCATTAGTGAAGACTGGAGGAGGATCTTTGGACCGGTCACTCTTCATAGACAGACAGCTGGATCCTGGAGACTCTGCTCTGTCCTCCTCTTCCTCCACACAATCACTCATCTTCTGGACTTCAGTCAGTCTGAGAGGGAAACAGTAACACTGACTGAGACACTCACACACACAAGAACCAGGACAAACTGGTCTGATCAAGAATCACACCGAGACTGACAGAACAGGAAGTAACAAAGGAACATGCACACATACACACACAACAGGATATACAATAAATAAAATCAGGCAGCTCTCCATCTAGTCAGTTTTCTTGAGTTAGTTGTCGGTTCATTGCGTATTATTCAGCCAATCACAACACTGTGTCAAACTGTTGATTTTGACTGAGGAAACAGGAAGTCACACACAATGTCATTCCCTCCTTTTCTCTCAGTGTCTTTGTTCAGACAGAAGTTCACTCTGTCTCTTCTTCTCTCTACAGTCCACAGGGAGAAACTGACTCAGAGACTTTGACAGTAAAATAATAATAATGTTGTATTAACACTCACCCTGACTCAGCCTTCAGTTTCTCTCCTTCTGCTCTGAGCAGGTAAAATGGAGTCTGACCTCACTGAGTGAATACTTTCACTTTCAGTAGCTCCTCCCCTCTCCATTTACAGGAAATCACCTGAGTCTGTCTGTGTTATTCACCAGATACAAGATGTTTAAATTGGTTGTAATTTCATCAGATTATTAATGTAGTTAAAATTCCGACTGATGTGCTTCTGATGTGCTTAAAACTAAATTCCATATAAAAATGTTTTTTACAATCACATAATAAACAACACAGAACATTGGAATGGCAAATTATAATACTGCACCACATCTTATGATGTGTTATATTGACGTCTGTCTGTGTGTGAAGCTGCTGACACTAAACTGAGTCTTGATACCACGCTAGACCCAAAACTAACCATACCAGAACAGTTAGCTTCAACTACATTTCCCATGAGTGTTAGCCTACAGAGGTTCGGGAAAAGACTCGGGAAGGTGTTGAAGCTTTAAAACACGATGTAAAATGGAGTGTGTGACTTTTAGAACAGAGCAGCTTAAAAAGCCGCTGGGACTTCGGCAGTGACCGTTAGTAGAAAAATACTGGACTGGACGATAATGTAGCTTCAGACTGAACCAAGACAAGTCTAAACTTATAGTCTAACACATATTATTCCTTCACTTCACTGAAACTTCAATAAACCAACGGAAGAGCTGACAGACAGAAAAGTCCAACAACAAAGAGGGAAAATAAAAACCAGCTCCAAAGTGACCGTTAACGCTAACGTTACATTTCTTTGCTAACAACGAAAACTTAGCGAACTGATTTTAAACATTAACTCAAAATACTGACAGACAGGTGAAATAATTAAACTCACCTTGTTTCCTCTTCGACTGAAGAAAAATAAATCATTCACCTCTCCCACACAGCTTTTAATTTAAACATAAAACACCGTTGGTTACATTTTCCGTTACTAACGGTTAACGATTGTAATTTCCGACTACAATCCTTTCAAAGTGAATAACAGGAAGTACAAAAATAAAAGCTTTACAACCACATACACTTAATGACACATAAGAACAATAACAATCTTTACATCTATTTAGTAACAGAACAAACCATATGGAGGTTATTTACAACTATTCCTCAGATTCAGAAGATATCAGACTGCTGTGTTCAGACTGATAACCTGCCTCCATTCACAGTTTCTCTGATTCTTTTTCTGCCAAACAACATTTAAATCAATGATTTTAGTTTGATTGATCAGTGTGAGTTCGTAACCTTATCCATGCAGGCTGGATGCTGCTGTTTTGTATTTTGTGTAAATGAACTGTAATACTCTGTCCTTCCACAGGGGGGAGCTGCAACATAAAAGAACACAGTTATGTAACAGAACTAATTTGCAGTCAGTTTGGGCTCAGAAAATCTGAATAAATAAAAAAAGAGAAAATAAAGTCCAGGTGGAGAAGGAGCAGTCTGTCAGTCACTGCTGGAAGAAGCTCTCCTCTCCACTCTACATGGACCAGACACAGTCCTCTTCACTCTCATCTTCATAAAGATCATCACTTCCACCTGCAGAGAGAGAGAGTCAGAGCAGAGAGGAGGTGGATCAGTGTTTACAGACTCTTCATCAGCTGTCAGTGAAGCTGTCTGACAGATGGACAGATATACAGATGTGATGACTGGACTTGAGCAGAGCTTCTGCTCTGTACAAACACCACATGGTTCCAACATGTAATGATGCTTCTCTGAAATAAGAGGCTTCAGTCACACTGATCTCAGAGCTGTGACAAACATCAAACTCCTCAGTTGTTCAGTGTTGAAATGAGACAACAAACAGTGTCAGATCAGATCTGCTGCTTCCACAGTTTGATGAATGAGGACCACTGTCTCTGTACATGCTGTGAGGCTGTCAGCTGGAATCCAGCTTTATTTCCTCAACACATCAACACAACAACAACAGTCGTCTTCACATCAACTCAAACACATCATCACAACCAGCTTCTGGCTGATCTGATTGGCTGACTGTTCTCTGTCTCTCTGTCTTTCTGTCCAATCCTGAAGCCTGTCACCATTCTCCTCTCACAGCTTCACTGAGGAAAGCAGCCACTGAGAAGGTCCCAGCTTTACAGGAAACACTGGATCTCTGCTCTGATACTAACTGTGTTTAGGACAATACTAATGGAAGCAGCATGGACTGACTCCAGATACTGACCTCACAGTCTGCCAGTCTGTAGTCTGGGTCCTCCACAAGATCTAACAGATCCTTCACTCCTGAATCCTGCAGCTTGTTTCCACTGAGTTGCAGTTCTGTCAGATGGGAGGGGTTGGACTTCAGAGCTGAGACCAGAGAAGAACAGCTGATCTCTGACAAACTGCAGAGACTCAACCTGAACAAGAAGTAAAACATGATACTTTAGAGGACAGAAGTTCACGTCTAAATCTCAGGGTTTAGAAAGTGGAAACTCCAAACACCTGAATATGTTTTATAAAATATTCAGACAGAAACTTTTGTATTGATCCAAGGAATCAAGAGCAAAAAGTTTTTTTTAACCTACACCTCACAGTTAATAAGGTATTAGCCAGAAACCAAAACGAAGACAAAATTGCATATAACTGTACAAATGGTGGCAATATTTTTAATACTGTGGGTACAAACAGCAGGAAAGAAGTGACTGAAGCTTTATGTCATTAGAATTTATAGTTTTTGAGATATTTCATAAAAACCTGCTCAGCCATGTCTTTTTACATCATATGAATATATGGAGTCTGACCTCAGAGTCTCCAGTCTACAGTCTGGACTCTGCAGAAAACCACACAGCTCCTTCACTCCTGAATCCTGCAGGTTACTGTTTCTGCTCAGGTTCAGGTTTCTCTAGATGGGAGGGGTTGGACTTCAGAGCTGAGACCAGAGAAGAACAGCTGATCTCTGACAAACAGCAGGCGAACAGTCTGAATAAAGAATAAAAGATGTGAGTTTAGGAGACAAAGTTCCTGCTTGAAACCATTCAGTGTTTCATCATCTGTTCAGAGCTGAAGAAGGTTTAGAATGAACAAGTTTAGAAACTGGAAACTCCAAACACCTGAACCAACAGGATGCAGGCTTAAAAACAGTCAGAGACACAAAGAGAAAACGAGCTCTCATTAATATTAACAACAACATGCTGCTGCTTCAATGATGATTTTTTCCTGTGGGTGGGAGGTGGGTGAGGGGGAGTTACATTTTCTAGGGGCAGTTACTGGAGAGGAGGAAATACACTGATCAGAGGGTGGACACAGGAGCTCTGAGGGTGTCCTCTGGATCTTTTGGGTCCTATGGGTTGTGGGATGAGGCCTCCATGGATCTGGCTTGTTCTGGATCATCCAGCAGATGCTGGATCAGATGGGGATCTGGAGTGTTTGGAGGCCAGGTCAACATCTTGGGCTCTTTGCCGTGTTCTTTGAGATATTTCTGAGCAGGTTTGGTGGTGTAGTGGGTTTACTGTCCTGCTGGGGGAGGATCCTGATGTCTGCAGGTTAGAGTCAACACAACTTTCACATCAGATTCATCTCAGCACAGAAAGAAAATATGGAGTCTGACCTCAGAGTCTCCAGTCTACAGTCTGGACTCTGCAGAAAACCACACAGCTCCTTCACTCCTGAATCCTTCAGGTCCCAGTTTTCACTCAGGTCCAGTTTTCTCAGATGGGAGGGGTTGGACTTCAGAGCTGAGACCAGAGAAGAACAGCTGATCTTTGACAAACTGCAGTTCTTCAACCTGAATAAAGAATAAACAGATGTGAGTTTAGGAGACAAAGTTCCTGCTTGAAACCATTCAGTGTTTCATCATCTGTTCAGAGCTGAACAAGGTTTAGAATGAACAAGTTTAGAAACTGGAAACTCCAAGTCAAATAGCTCCAGGTCAACCAGCCTCCAACCTGCTCCCCAGCCTGCTTCTCTGTTGGCTAGCCTCTGATCTGCCACTCTCCTGATCTGCTCCCCAGTCGACCAGCTTCCTGCTGGATCCAGACCCTGAGAACCCTGTGCAGTACCCTCTCCTAGGTCTGCATATTTCCTCCAAATGTCTTGGTCTTGGAGCCCCTAGAAGGATGCATGGGTCACAGCCCTAAGCTGCCCAGCAACACGATTGATGCCCAGCCGGACTCCATGTGTGAGCTGACCAGCCTCGCCCATATTCTGTCCTTCCCTGATCCAGCTGACCCCTGACCCTCCTGATCATTTTCCTCATGGCTACTACTGGAGGTTGTTCCTGCTTTCAGTGTCAAATATATTTGAGCTTCTACTAAACATCTTCAAGTTTTCAAAGATAACAAACATGTCAGACTGAACAAATATGTAACACATTTATACAGACATATATATACATGTATATAAGATTAACTGTTGTGTGGAATGTGGAAGTTTAGTGTCACCACAGCTTTCACATATATTAATCTCAGCACAGAAATAAAATATGGAGTCTGACCTCAGGGTCTTCAGTCTACAGTCTGGACTCTGCAGAAAACCACACAGCTCCTTCACTCCTGAATCCTGCAGGTTGTTTTCACCAAGGTCCAGATTCTCTCAGATGGGAGGGGTTGGACTTCAGAGCTGAGACCAGAGAAGAACAGCTGATCTCTGACAAACTGCAGCGACTCAATCCTGAATAAAGAATAAAAGATGTAGATAAAAATAATCTATAATGATGTGTCCTGATCAACCATGTTTACTTTCACAAAGATATAAAGTTAAATGATTCTTTAATAGTAGTATGATTTTTAGGGAACAGACTTTTTCTGAAGTGTGTGATTGTTCTAAATCACAAACACTGACTGGTCTCAGCTGCCTTCTTCTTGTAATAATATAAACACAAGTCTTTTCTCTTCTAAAATGTATTTTAAAATCCTCACACAGTCTCTGAACCCTGCTTTGCTGTGATGTTTGGCCTGTGTTAGGCTGTTGTTTATTACTCTGGTTTAACACACTGCACCACAGCAGCTGTGGAGGTTGTCTCTGTACCAGCCATGTCAGCCTCTGATGATATGAACATCACTCCACTTCTCTCGCCCTTTAAATGAACCCTGCTCAGGTCTTTAACTTTTATTTGGAGCCACGAGGAAAACAAGTGTTTATCAACCAACTATTATTTCAAACTACAAAGCTGCAGCTGCAGTCAGTGAACTGACCTCAGAGTCTCCAGTCTACAGTGTGGACTCTGCAGTCCAGTAGAGACCACCTCCACTGTTGAATCCTCCAGGTCATTGTAGCTCAGGTCCAGTTCAGTCAGATGGGAGGGGTTGGACTTCAGAGCTGAGGCCATGACTTCACAGTGAGTCTCTGAGAGTCCACAACCAGGGAGTCTGTCAGGACACATTTATTACAAAATATGTTATTATGGAAACATCCATATCCTGTTTTTATCAGCTCATTCTCTTCTAGGCTTCCATAATTTCACAGAATGTGTTTAAACTTTCTCATCTAATAAATTTCAGGGAGGCATCAAACCCACCGGGTTAATCTCCTGCATTTCTCTCTTCTTTAAGGTTTGGTAAAGACAAATCTCCCTTTTCATTTTCACTTGTGAAACATTCAGATTTAATTTAAAACTTTGTAAATCGTTAATTAATTTGATTTTGATCACCAACAAAACAAATTTTTATCCTTCATGCTACTGACTGGTGAGTTCCTTGTTGTTTCAGTCTAAGAACAAGCATTTGAGCAGACTTATCACCTTGACCAGCCTTATCACCAGATTCAACAAAACTCTGCTGTGCAGTAAGAGCAAACACATTAGTTCTAGTTTGTAGTTCTGTTTTTAAAGTCAACACTGAGTTATTTAGCTGTTTCCAACATACGTCTCAATTCAACAATTGTCTCAAAGGCTTCCCATAAAATCTGTACTGACTGGACTGATTCAAGCAGAGTTACAAAAAACAGGTATTACCTGGATTGCAGAACCCACTCATTTAAAAATGACTCTAATGTGTTCACAGATTACTGTAAAATACTGCAGCATATTGTGATACAATGCTACTGTGATAAACCTCAACCACAGGTTTTACCAGGTTTGCATGTCACCTCCACCAAAATGAAAATGTAGCACCTCTTTGAAATAAATAAAACAACTGTGTTTATTAAATTAAAACTAATAAAGTTTTAATCCTGTGTATCTGAAGAACTAAACTACTAATCTCCACTGACTGATGATGTTAATGATCATGTGTGGACTCACCGAGCCTTCCTGCAGTTCCTCACAGCTGGGATCAGTCTCCGTCGTCCCTCCTCTGATGTCTTGTATTTCTTCAGGTCCAACTCATCCAGAACCTCCTCTGACATCTGCAGCATGTAGGCCAGAGCTGAGCACTGGATCTCAGAGAGTCTCTGCTCTGATCTGTTCTCTGACTTCAGGAACTCTTGGATCTCCTGATGAACTGAGTGATCGTTCATCTCCATCAGACAGTGGAAGATGTTGATGCTTCTGTCAGGAGAAATATTGCGAGTGTTCATCTCCTTCAGGTTGTTGATGGCTCTCTGGATGATTTCTGGACTGTTCTCTGTCTGACCCAGCAGACCTCCTAAGACCCTCTGGTTGGACTCCAGAAAGAGGCCATGAAGGAAGCGAACAAACAGGTCCAGGTGGCCATTTTTACTTTGAAGGGATTTCTCCATGACTCTCCTCAGGAAGACATCCAGAGATGGACCGTGGCCATCATTGTTCCCAAAGATCTTTAAAATCTTTTGGAAAAGAGACTCTGATTTAGAGTCCCTGTTGTCCCAGTCTTCTCCCAGGAAGTCCTCCAGTACCTGTGTGTTCCTGTTGGTGAAACAGTGGAAGATGTAGACTGCAGCCAGAAACTCCTGAACGCTCAGATGAACAAAGCAGTAGACTGTTTTCTGGAAGATCACACTCTCTCTTTTGAAGATCTCTGTACAAACTCCTGAGTACACCAAGGCCTCTGTCACATCAAGACCACACTGCTCCAGGTCTTCTTGGTAGAACATGATGTTTCCTTTCTCCAGATGTTCAAACGCCAGCCTCCCCAGCTTCAGAAGAACTTCCCTGTCAGCCTCCGTCAGCTCCTGTGGACTCGTCTCATGTCCCTCATGGTACTTGTTCTTCTTCCTCTTTGTCTGAACCAGCAGGAAGTGTGAGAACAGGTCAGTCAGGGTCTTGGGCAGCTCTCCTCTCTGCTCTGTAGTCAACATGTGCTCCAGAACTGTAGCAGTGATCCAGCAGAAGACTGGGACTCCACACATGATGTGGAGGCTCCTGGAGGTCTTGATGTGTGAGATGGTTCTGTTGGACAGCTCTTCATCACTGGATCTCCTCCTGAAGTACTCCTCCTTCTGTGGGTCAGTGAAGCCTCGTACTTCTGTTACCCTGTCAACACATGAAGGAGGGATCTGATTGGCCGCTGCAGGTCTGGAAGTTATCCAGACCAGAGCCGAGGGAAGCAGATTCCCCTGGATGAGGTTTGTCAGCAGCTCGGTTGACTGATGACTTCTGTGTGACGTCAGACACAACCTTCCTGTTGTTGAAATCCAGTGAAAGTCTGCTTTCATCCAGGCCGTCAAAGATGAACAGAACTTTACAGACAGCCAGCTTCTCTGCTGTGACCTTCTGTAATGTTGGATGGAAAACATGGAGCAGCGTGAGAAGACTGTACTGCTCATCTCTGATCAGGTTCAGCTCCCTGAACGAAAGCAGAACCAGCAGACTGACATCTTGGTTTTCCAAGCCCTCTGCCCAGTCCAGAGTGAACTTCTGCACTGAGAAGGTTTTTCCAACACCAGCGACGCCGTTGGTCAGAACCACTCTGATGAGTCTCTGTTGGTCAGGTAAGGCTTTAAAGATGTCCTGGCACCTGATTGGAGTGTCATGGAGGGTCTTCTTCTTGGAAGCTGTCTCCAGCTGCCTCACCTCATGTTGGGTATTAACCTCTTCACTCTGTCCCTCTGTGATGTAGAGCTCAGTGTAGATCCTGTTGAGGAGGGTTCTACTTCCTGTTCCATCAGTTCCTTCAGTCACATGTTCACATCTCCTCCTCAGACTGATCTGATGTTCATCTAAAACCTCCTGCAGACCACTATCTGGTAGCTGCTCCTCCTCACAAACACCACTCCTCCTCCTCCCCCTCTTCTTCTCTCTGTGGAGACATTTCTTTATGACTGAATTGTCACAGTTACAGGTTGTCATGTCAGACCCCAGAGTACAGCAGTGAAGTGAGCTGAGCTCACCTGGGTTCAGGTAAGACCTGCATCTCTTTCTTGTTGTTAGAAATCAAGGTGTTTGGTTCATGTTGTGGTCTGTCAGTAGCTGATAGACACAGGACTTTAATTAAATCCTCTGAACCTGACCACAGATGATCTCAGCAGCTCTACCTGTGATTAAATGTTCAGTTGATTGAACAAAGATCCAGATGTGGTTCAAAATCTTTATTGAATTTCTAAAAATCAGTGTGAATGTGTATCTGCTGCTTTCTCTGCATCTTCAGCTGCTTTCACCATCAGGCCTGTGTTCAAACTTAAACTGATAAAACAGTAACATGAGACTCTGCTTTAGAAATCTGGTGAAAAGAGTGTGTTTGTGTATTTCTGTCTGTCTTATGAATCTGGCCCCTGGTGTCTTCCTGTCTCCTTCACATGTCTAATAACTGAATCATCTTCAGCTCAGTTCACGGTGGAAACTGTCTCTTACTCTGTGTCTGAGGGTCCAGGTTCATTAGTGAAGGTCAGGGGTTCTTCTTTGGACTGGTCACTCTTCATAGACAGACAGCTGGATCCTGGAGACTCTGCTCTCAGTCTGTGTTTCTGACCTCTGCAAACACAAACATGTTTTTATTCGTATCACATTAATCACTGAGAAACTCTCTGATAACAAAGTCACGTTGGAAACTCTCAGCTGATGTCCTGCAGTGACGTCACCACCTAACACTGTACGCTATACTGAAGGATGAAAACAACACACCAGCATCCGTAACAACACTGATGCGTCCATCAGTTATTAAATGTGTCCAGTTTCCAGCTGTTCATGTCTCACATCAGCTGTAAAGAACCAGACTGATTCAAAGGTAAGAGGAGAGAATCAGATGTCTGTGACCCCGACAATGACACTAAAAATAACTTCCTGTATCTTCAACGTGTGGCTCCACCACAAACACCACATCCTGCCTGCCTGCAGAATGTAGTGTCTCTGACATGTAACACCCATCATTAACAGTGTAAGATGGCTGTAAAATGGGTGTTATAAACTGTTTATCAAGGCTCATCAGAACACTGCTCCTTCTTCTGTGATTGTTTCTCTCCTCCACCACAGCCCTTTAATGACTCATCTTTAAATCTCTGTCATGTTCATCAGCTGCAGTAAAAATACAGAGAAAGACAAAAGTAAAATTGTTTTTTGTTCAGATCATTTCACAAGAAACAATCAGGCTCAGCAATCAGTATTAATACACTGATATGGAAGAACTATTTCCTGTTACAGGCAGTTACTTCAACACACAGTGATTTTTTTAAGTTTCAGTCTTGGCAGATGCTGGAATTCTAATTCACACTTTTGTCTTATCGAGACTTGATTACTTCTGTTTTCTCTCCACGTTCTCATTCTAAAAGTCTGGTTCAGAATGCTGCAGCGAGAATGTTAAAGAAATCCAGAAAATTGACCACATCACTCCAACTTACCTCCTTCACTGCTCTATCCATGTCAGACTTTAAGGTGCGTCTAATGACCTACTAAATTCTAATCAGGCTTTCCCCCTCATACCTGTCTGATGTCCTTCATTCTTTTACTCCATCCCGTGCTCTGCGTTCTCAGAGTGCAGGGCTGCTATCTGTCCCCAGAGTTAAAATGAAGTCAACAGGCTGTAGGGCCTTTTCTTATCAGGCCACCTTCCTCTGGAACAACCTCCCTATTGACATTAGACAGGCTGACTCTGTTGAGGCCTTTAAATCTAAATTTAAAACTCATCTTTACGCCTTGACTTTTACTTAGCACCTATTCTCTGGCTTATTTCAGGCTTCTGCCTGTTACCATTCTACCATGGGCAGGTTGGGTCAGTGTCAGTGCATCAATTAAACTCTTAAAGGAAGTCGCCTAGTGCTGCTCCTGTCTGGAACTGCTGGGTCTCTCTCTGTAAATATAATAGTAAAAAGCGTATAGTCTATACCTGCTCTATACCTGAAAAGAGCCTTGAGGTAACTTCTGTTGTGCTTTGGTGCTATATTAATAAAATATATTTCTTACTTTGTGTCTGAGGGTCCAGGTTCATTTCCAAAGGTCAGAGGGGCCTCTCTGGAGCAGTGACTCTTCAGAGACAGACAGCTGGATCCTGGAGACTCTGCTCTGTCCTCCTCTTCCTCCACACAATCACTCATCTCATCTTCTGGACTTCAGTCAGTCTGAGAGGGAAACATGATGATATCAGCATGACTTCAGTATGGGCAGATTAAAATTAAAAAGTTCAGTATCAGTATCAGTAGATATGAACAGTGATGTTAAGTTGATGGTTATTCTGCTCGTTACTCTAAGTGCAAGTCCAGTAAATCCTTTATCAAACCACCTGTTCAACAAGAGTTTATAGTTGTGAACTGTTGTGAACGTTACTGTCACTGCTCTAGGAGCAGTGTTTAGTTGTATTTAAACTATGGATCAGTTCTAATCCTGCTCTGAATATTTAGTGATAACTGAAGTGTCTTCACCCTGACTTTAGGAGGAGGAGTTAATCACAGTTCATGAGTTTTATTTAACCAGTGATACTTTGTGATCGTTATCTGTTATTGCACACAGTGTCATCGTGACATAACAATGTGTAAGATTACTTTATTTTCTCCTATATTAACATAAATCATTCATGTGACTTTAATGAAACTTTTTATTTTAACAACATCGTTATTTCCTTAATTTTCCATTTATCACCAAAGCATTTATCAGTAATGCAGATCATTATCAGCAATGATGAATTTGAAAATATCAGCATGTTGAATATTGGCAAAAAGCCAGTATCATGTAGACCTGAAACCAGTAACACTGACGGCGAATGCAGAGACACAAGAACCAGGACAAACAAGTCTGACCAAGAGTCACACCCAAAAATACCAAGGGAACGCCACACACACACACACACACACACACACGCACACACACACACACACTGATCTCAGTCATGAATGGGGACATTACATAGACTTACATTGGTTTCCTGGAGACTTACCCTAACTATGACCATGATGACTACTTGCCTTAATCTAACACACACACATTTTTAATCTCCTCCTTTTCTCTCAGTGTCTTTGTTCAGACAGAAGTTCACTCTGTCTCTTCTTCTCTCTACAGTCCACAGGGAGAAACTGACTCAGAGACTTTGACAGTAAAATAATAATAATGTTGTATTAACACTCACCCTGACTCAGCCTTCAGTTTCTCTCCTTCTGCTCTGCGCAGTTTCACTACAGTATGAACTCAGTTGGAGTAGCCCCTCCCCTCTCCATTTGCAGGAAATCACATGTGTCTGCCTGCATATGTATATGTGTGTGTGTGTGTGTGTGTGTGTGTGTTTTGCTCCCTGCAGAGACTTGTCTTTTTAACACAATTAAAAAACTGTGAAAAGTGAAACAACTCTTCCTACAGTTTGATTCAGCATCATCATCTGGTACAGCAGCTCCCTCACTACACTCTATTTATTACCATTACATTCAAGTCACAGAGACAAGTGTCTGATTGTCTGAAAAACACAACAGCTTAACACCTGGATGAAAAATTATTCTGATTTTAAACCTGTTTCCCCAGGATGCAACTCTTTCATAGTTCAGCCAAGACTCATGGGAGATGTAGTTTTTGAGCACAGCAGGAATATTTGTAGTTTTATCTTTAGTAAAATGTCATTTTTCTGTCCAGCTCAGTAACAGATGCTCGTTTCTGTCAGCATGTGAACAGAAAACTTTAAAAACGATGTAAAATGGAGTGTGTGACAGACTTTTAGAACAGAGCAGCTTAAAAAGCCACTGGGAAATAAAAACGCAAAATAAAAGTTTTGTTGTCCCGACCTGGGACAACAAAAAGTTTTTGCACTAAATCTGAAGAAATTTCATCAAGGTGTTAGTGAGATATTACATTCAGGAGGGAGGGAGGGGACCAGGGTGAACACACAACCTCCTCAGTGGAAGTAAAAATAAATAAAACCAAGCTAAACACCACTAGGTGTGTGTGGTTTAGATTTATTTTAAAAAGAACTTAAATTGAAATATGTTTTCAACACTTAATGCAAAACGCTTCATAATCAGAACGTCCCAAACTTTGATGCAAATTTTCTCAACTGTCCAAATTCTTTGCACCATCCTCCTTCATCAGTGTGTATCTAGCAGCATGTCCTCAGCACAGGTCGGAGGGTGAAGTCTTCCTCAGGTCCATGTGAGAACTGGAACTAAGCTCAGTCTCAGTAAAACGTAGGACAGAGCTCCACACACTGGGAGTTTTGTTTCATTCTGGGTGCCACGATAAAGAGGATTCCTTCACCATGTGAGAAAACACCTGAAACAGGTTCACAGTCCATTTTCCCTAAACTCACAGTGAGCAGAAATAAGTCATGTGACCTGCAGGTCGTCTACGCCACGGCGGGGATAAAATACTGAAGCGACACGTCTTCGTGCAGCAGAATCAGGTGGACGACTCTCTGATGGACAATATCTGAGGGGAAAACGATCAGGAATCAGATTTAACCGGTGACGGAGCAAAGAATCAAACAGTGACAGTATCACAGCAGAGTCTGCTGTTACAAAGCTGGACGATTAAGATAAAAGATAAAGATAAAACCTCCCTCTGACTTCTTCCCCTCAGTGAGGAGCTGTGTGACTTACTGCACATGGCCTTGCTGGGGTTGACCTGCTGTCCCATGAGGAACTGCTGCAGCCTCCTGATGTCCACTCTGGCCTCCACCATGGCCTCTGGGTCCCTGCTCTGAGACGCACCGCCGTCCTGCGAGGCGTCATCACCTGGAGGGAAGCAGAGAGGGGTGGAGGGAGATAAGTAGAACCAGAACCTGAACCACTGGGATATTTCAGTGCTGTGAGTGTGGCTGATGAAAACAGGTGCAGTAACAAACAAACAGTTTTCACCCCATGGAGGATTCCCCAGGTCTTTGAAGTGAGTGGTGACAGAGACCAGATCTGTCTCGATCTTCAGGTTCATCTCTCCGTTCAGGTTGGCCTCGATCACCTGACACACACACACACAGGTTGGAATGGTGACACACGTCAGATGGATCATATTTCTCAGGCTTAAGAACAACCTGAACTGTATTTGGAGGAACATGTCTCTTACCAGGAAGTTGGAGAGGTTCTTCATCCGGTCAACAATGTTCTTCATGGTCTTCAGAGGAGGCAGGTAGATACTGACCTGTGAGGACAGACCTAATAAGACATCTGCTGCACTGAGAATTCGTCACCTGCACCTACAGAAGTGACATGTGTTCCTACAGACGTCACTTACATCAAAGTCTGGCATGTTTGGTTCTTTGAATTCGTGCCAGAGTCTCCGGGGGATGACGTCAACCGGGACATCGTGAGTGACGACTCGACTGGCGCTGGACAGCGTGGGCTGGACAGAAAATAAGAGGGGACAGTTGTCAACTTAAAAGCTGACATGTTATGTTCACAGCTTGTTTCTGCTGCCCCCAAGTGGCCAAAAAAGAAAACAGAGAATACACGTATCAATTTTAATCTAACAGAATAAAGAAAGGTGAGGCTTGATGAGGATGTAGCAGGACAGTCTGTGGTGACATACAGGTTTTCTGGGGGTGGATGTGTATGCTACTGCTATGCTAAAAGTCAGTCTCACCAGCTCTGCAGCGATGGTGAGGCAGGGACAGTGCTTCTTGGTCAGTTTGACTTTGACGGCCTTGGCGTTCTGGACCGTCTTCAGAGCTCTGGACAGGTTCTCTGGAGTCACCTCCAGACAAATCTCGTTGTCCTCAGAGGAAACGCCCTCCATCTGGTACTCATCAAAGAAGTTGGCCTGCAGGGAGGAAGGACACAGGGAGAGCATGAGCTGGAGGAAGAAAGGCTCATTTCACCCAAATCTCAAAACAATCTGGTGATAGAGTGAAAAAACAGCACAGCAATTCACCTCCCCTGTCCCTGTCCATCTCTCTCTAAGCTCCTTCCTAACCTGTCTCCACTCTGTTTAATGTCCCAGCAGGTGAATCACGGAGCTGACCCGGATGCCTGCTCTTACCTGTGACAGTTCACACCACATGCTGACCCCTCCGTTGGCCACTTTACCAGACAGGACGAAGAACAGGTTGTCAGGAGTCAGTCTCAGGACGCACATCTTCGTCAGCTTTGAGATGGTGGTGATGACTCCTGCAGAGGACGAGGAGGTACAGAAAGTTATTCCTTTTTAATTTCCTGGTTTTATTTTAGTGTAATTGTACAAAAGTTAAGCAGTATTTCATCACTAGTTATAAGCCGAACTGAAGACTGTATCTAACATTAAACAACACTTTAAAGACCAGACAAATTATCGTTTTTATAAGATGTAAGGCGTGTTATTATTTTCCGCAAAGACGCTCAAGTTTTACTGTGTAATCTGGTGGAAGCTAACTAGGCTAGCAGCGTCTGTCAGTAACTGGTTTAGCTAACGGTTAAAGTGAACTCACTGGTGAAGTGGTTGAGACAGGCGACGTCTATGATTTTCCCTCGAAACTTCATTTTTTGTTGCGGCGGTGAATTAAACTCTGAAATCAGTGAGACGTTCAGTTCCGCCGCTCTGAGTTTCAGGCGGAATTTTTTTTGAAGCGTTTGTTTGGTCCGTCCGCGTCTAAGGTCCGGCGGAAACAGCAGCAACTGTCAATCTGTTACCCGTTCCCCCCGATAGATAAAAGGCGGAGTTCACTACATTTCTGTTTTCACCTGCTAGAAACGGTCTACAAATACCCCACAGCGGCCATCTTTGATTCTGTGAATGTATTTTATAATTTATAAATGCGCTTCACGTGTATTTTTATCTACGAATCTGATTTAGTACCTTTTCATTTATACACAGGAAACTCAAATGAGACGTGTGATCATTTTCACATTTCAAGATTTACAACAAACACAATGGAACTCGGCGGTAAAATAAGCATAAATTTATCCTAAATCTGAATTTGAGATGTTACTGTTTTTTTTCATATTCATTGCTGAGGGAGAAAAACACAAAACTCAACTGAATACTGAATAAATTATATAAATTATGAAGGCTACAGGCTCCCTAACCACCTGTCTATTTTTCCTGCATGAGAGTGTACGAGATCAGACCCAGTTTCTGTGGGTGACCTTTCCTTTTCTGCAGTGTGTTACAAATAAAACCCTGATTATTATTTGCCCACCACACTAAAATGTGAGTCCTAATCTCTCCAAGCTCACTCAGTCTGAAACAAAAGAATACCAGCTGGATTCCTCTTCTGTAAGCTCCTTAAAGATCTGGACCAGAGTCAGTTTAGAGGTTTTTCTCTTCTCCAAAAACACTCAGAGGGAAATCGTGTTCCTTTTAGTCACAGTATGAGAATATAATGACTGAAACGCACAACGAATGCACTGTTTAATCTGACCTGTCAGCTGTACGTTAGAGACGCTGCATTTCAACACTTGTCCCTGTCAAAGCTGACATGTTTCTACTTTTCAGACTTTCAGTGTATTTTGCTGATAACACTTCTACCCGAGCACATGCAGGACTTTTACTTATAAGACTATTTTTACCTTGTTGTAAAAGAATTGAGTACTTAACACAAATAAGACCCATTCTCTATGGCGAACAAGCTTCTGGAAAATGACCTTGATTTTCAGTGCACTTATCTTTTCCTCTCCAATCATAAATCATAAATAACAGACTCAGATTTAGTCAGTTTAATGAGATTACTGGGTAAATATAATATCAGCTTGTGTTTATTAGAGGAGGCTGCTTTAAACAGCTGTAATATTATTATTATTTCAATGTTTTTATCACTTTACTTGTCTTGTTTTTTCTCTGCCTAAGTTGCATTATAGTTGCCCAGTTGTTGTGTTGTTGTTTTTATACAAAAGATCAATTCTACAAAAGCAAAGTAACATTAATCTTTTGATCTTTCAGTGTTTGAAAGGGAATCAAAGTCTGAATGATTCCCTCATTTAACCTGCACTGTTTGTGGATAAAGCTGCTCTGAATCCTATTGGTTCTCTGCTCCGATCGGTGGCCAATCACAGGCCGTCATCGTTGATAAAGTTTTCAGGTGTAGTTTTCAGGCAGCTGGTGCGTTCAGGGGCATCACAATGGCGTCTCTGTCCGTCGGGTCCGGAGTGGGATATGTGAAAGCTCTGCTGTCGGAGACTCTGCTGAGGTGAGTGAGCCGGTTTGTGTTTAGACTCGTGATTTAAACGGTTAAACTCTGACTCTCACTGACCCTGCAGGTCGGTATCATCAGTCCAGACCACCATCTCTCGCCACGTCCTGCCCTCGGCTCAGCCCCGCTGCTTTAAAGTCTGCACCCAGAGCCGGAGGCGGCGGAGGGATCTGGTGGCCTCCTGTCTGGACGAGCTGCTGGAGCAGGTGAAGAGGCTTTTAAAAAATCACATTCACACGTTTAGAGAAAGTTTCAGACCTGAAACCAGCTGCGGTTTCCTCTGCGCTCAGGCTGCCAGGGTGTTTCTGCTGTCCTGCCAGTTCCTGACCGTGGTCCTGGAGGAGGACGGGACTGTGGTGGACTCGGAGGAGTTCTTCCAGTCTCTGCCCAGCAACACGTCGCTGATGGTGCTGGAGAAGGGAGACATGTGGACACAGAGCAAGGTGAGAGTCCACTGAGGACAGGAGACAATAACTGACTCACCTGGAGAGAAACCACACACACACACACACCACACACACACACACACACACACACTAAAGAGGCAATAAATAAATAATGTTCCAAAATCTAATCATTCCTCACATCATATACAGGAGTTATTTAGTGCAAATGCAGAGCTGTGCAGAAGAGTTAGGGTCTGAAAGAAAAGTGGGAATACTTTAAAAAATAAGATCAAGAGTAGTTTTAATTATTAGGCCTGATGTCCTATATATATATATATATATATATATATATATATATATGATTTCAGTTCTTCCACAAGATGGCAGCACCGTCACATGAACTGTGTCATTAAAACCTGAGGGGACCTTGCTGTCTGAGTTTAGAGTTTCAGGATCTCTACAGAATCACATCCAGGTTTGATTTCCTGTACGTTTCAGATCTTGCCGAGCTTTCGTCAGCCGAAGAAGAACGGGGTCGCTAAACTGACCTTTGACCTCTACAAGCTGCACCCTAAAGACTTCCTGTTCTGCCTCGGCATCAAGGCCACTCTGTACGAGATGTACACGTTCTCCTACGACTTCAGGTGCACCACGATAAAACACACCCTCAAGTGAGTTTAACTCTACTGCAGCTGATCAGTCTCAACACGGTCAGTGGGTCCCATGGAGGAGGGACACACAGTAAAGGATCAGTCTGGTGTTTTTGAACCTGAACCTGAATTCTTTTAGTTTAAGCCAGAAACATCTCTATATATCTCTACCAGACTCCATAGAGAAAAACAGGGATTTAACCAGGAGCTGCTGGAATACCACTGCCTCCATCTGTTAGTGTGTTTGTGTTACTGTGAGACTCTCAGTGGTGGAAGAAGTAATCTGATACTTTACTGAAGTAAAAGTACCACACAGTAACACAGACACACTAACAGATGGAGGCAGTGGTATTCCAGCAGCTCCTGGTTAAATCCCTGTTTTTGTCAATGGAGTCTGGCAGGTTTCTTTCTGAGAATCTGAGCCTGTCAGTGGCAAAAACACAAACTTTAGTCGTCGTACTTTGGCGTGGACAGTTGTCCACTGGGTTACATTACAGCAGCTGTTTGCGGTGGCTGTAAAGATTTACAATCACTTACAGAAAAACACAGGAAAATAAAGCTCAGGTTCAAAACTCCTGGAATTATCTTTGAACTTTTATCAGCTGGTAAAGTGACATTTTACCCCGTCAGTGGCAGGAGATGTGAAATCTCTTGACAGCTGATGAAGTGTTGAACATCCGTGTCTGTCGAGCCCAGGCGTTAGCGTGACTACAAGTCATACTTTGCTGATGTTTGTCTCTTCCTGTCAGGTCGGTGCTGCGCTGCCTCACCTACCTGACCAGACTGACAGGTCAGCTGCTGCTCGTCACATCCTCCTCTTTAATGCAGTTCACCTTAGAGGATGACTGAACGATCCTATCTGTCTGGATGGAGTGGTTTTAACGTCTCTGTATCTTCTGTTTAGATGTTTGAACTTTGTAAAGCTGAAAACTGATTCAAACGTTGCTGTAAATCAAAGCTATAAATAAAGATGTTTTTTAACTTCTCTAGCTCTGTGTGTTTCCATTAAATAAAGCTGAGCCCTGCCTCCTCCTTCACAGACAGACTCCAGGATCAGGATTAAACCTGTGCTCAGACGTACATCAGGTTCAGTTCCCTCAGCTCGTTCTCTGCAGGATGAAGCAGTGTTCACAGCGAGCGGAGCAGATGTCCAGTATCGGTGATAAATTCCTGTTTTAAAGATCACAGTGCTGTGTAAAGTGACACCGCTGCTGGCCTCAGCAGCAGCTGACCCCTGCTTCATCATCATCTCTCTCCCAGGGAACGTCTGGCACATGCTCCCTGACACAGGAGGAAAAATCCCCTGCAGGTGTCCTTCCTCATTTCACTGCAGAGCCACTGTGAGACAATCAGACTCTGTGTCAACAAGAGCTCCACACCTGGATATAAAGACACAGAGGACACAGTCACTGCTCCAGCAACATAACATAATAAATACTAATGTAAGAACCACGATAATGAAACTCTGAGTCTCAGTAACATATTAATATTACAGGAAAAAGGAGTACTAGTAGTGGCAGTAGTATCAGTAGTAGTAATAGTAGTAGTGTCAGAGTGGTATCAGTGGTATTAGTAGTAGTAGAAGTATCAGTAGTATTTCTGTGGGATAAATAAACCCTGTCTGTTTTACGCTGACTGGGACAAACTGGACTCTGGAGGATGCAGAGCTCCACCTCCCCCTCCCTCCCTCCCTCCCTTCAGGGCGTGGTCGCATGAATGTGCATGACAGGAGGAGGGGGGGGGGGGGGGTGAAGCCGGCAGTCGATCTCTCCCAGTTTAACAGACGCACACAGACCGGCATCCAGCAGCAGCAGGACTGAACAACAGAAAGATGAGAGAAATCGTTCACATCCAGGCGGGACAGTGTGGGAACCAGATCGGGACCAAGGTAGAGTCCAGATTACAACATTCTAATATTCTAATTCTAAAACTCTGTACAGGTATTTACCAGCTGTGTGCTGTGGTGTCTGGATATATCCTGCTGTACTGAAGAGATATAAGCCTCATGTATGGATGTTTTAATTGATCTAAACAAACAAATCAATAACAGATATTTTACAGCTGTAGATTACAGTCAGTTTGAATGAAGGACTGGGAGCAGGAGAGGCTCTGTGTCCTGTAATAAACTCATCACAGTGGAGAGGAGGGGGAGTGAAGTGAACTCAGTGAGCCACTGTGAGACTATTCAAGGAATCTGGGCGAACACACACACACACACACACACACACACACACACACAGGCTCTGACCAAACACCCAGCTATTTCAGAGCGAGTTTTCTGGGCTGAAAGTCAAAGGAGTGGACACAGTTTCAGCCACAGAAGAAAGTGAAACATGAGAAATAAGAGGAAGAACAAATGAACAGCGAGCAGCAGGTCACTGTGACCACAAAGCCTTCTGGGTAATCAACCACTGTGCAAGTGTGAGTGGAAAATATGTAACTCTGCGTTTTAAACAAGGAGTAGAGACATTTTTTAAACTCATGATAAAATCTTTCTCTCTTTAAAGCAGCACAGTCACTGTAGCTGAGCAGCAGCGCCCTCTGCTGCCACAGGTGGTGATTACAGGACGCTGCTGCATTAAATCTCGTGAGCTCTGAGTCAGTGGTTAAGTGGTGTGTATATTACCCATCATCCTCTTCTCCTTCTGCAGCAGGAAGGTGTGGCTGTAAACAGCAACAAACTCTGTCTCTAACTCTTGATATCTGCCTCAGTCTCCTGGATCTCAGAGATGAACTCTGGTGTTTAACTGACGTACAGTTCAGCTTCACTCTGAACTCTCTGGCTCTGATCCAGCAGTTTAATCTGCTGACTGTCACTCAGTTAATGACACAAAACAACCACAGAGATATGTAAAAATACATGAACTAGATGCTGTATGTCCAGAGACGACAGCTTTGACTGTCAGACTCTGCATCCTGCATCTGAAAACACCCGTGTGCAGAATCTCTAACTACCTTCTTCTTACAGTTAACATCATCAAACTCTGCAGGTTTGAAAAGATTTTACAACAAAATCCCCTTCTTCTCTTTTTCTGCTGCTGCTGCTGCTGCTGCTGCGACTCGGCCAGTTTTGGGAAGTCATCAGCGACGAGCACGGCATCGACCCTGCGGGAAATTATGTGGGTGACTCAGCTCTCCAGCTGGACAGAGTCAACGTCTACTACAATGAGGCTTCCTGTAAGTATAACAGATAACAGTAGCTGTGTGTGTGTGTGTGTGTCACAGTGAGTCACACTCTTCCTCTGAATGACTGGTAATCTACTGAATAAAATAATGCATTAAAATCTGTCCCGATGAAGAAAATAATGGACTCAGGACTGATCAAAAAGCCCAATCAGAGACGCTGTGGGCTGCCTTTTGGAAAATGAAGTGAGCAGAATTCTTTATCAGCAGCTCCTGTTTGCAGTTTATCTCTGGATGCACAGACAGTTACCACTGAGTTACTGTGATACTGAAGAAACTTAAAAACATGATCAATCTCAGGAATATTTTGCACATTTCTCCTCCCTTACTCTTTCAGCCTCTGGAATATATCCACAGTTTTTGCAGGTGAAATCCACCTGACTAACCAGTCTAAACTAAATCCCTCTCTTAAACGATGCAGGACTGACGGTACAGTAATGACTCTTCTCTGTTTGTGCAGCACATAAATACGTCCCCCGGGCAGTGCTGGTTGACCTGGAACCAGGAACCATGGACAGTGTTCGCTCAGGAGCCTTCGGACAACTCTTCAGACCAGACAACTTCATCTTTGGTAACAATCACTTGAGTTTTAAGGGAATCAGATTCTTAATCTGCTTTGAGATTATCACTGAGAAGACCAATTCACTTTATCCAATAAATGATCCTTTGAGTTTAAGTTTTCCTCCTTAGTGACTCCATCAAGTGCTTGTCTACGAGGGTGGAAATGTTTATGGTAATTCATTTCTTTTAGCTCTATCTTTGGTTTCCACCACCTCCTGAGGGAAATATTTGTGCTTCCAGAGTGACTGCATTCAACATTTTTAAATCAGTGTTGATATAAAGGATTATTGCAGCTTTAAGAGTCGTAGGGAGGTTTGTGTGGTTACACAGGACAGAGCTGGAGCAGCAGTGAAATGTTCCAGCATTAAATCTGTCCAGTAAACAGAATGAAATGACTCCAGCGTCTGTTTTATAAACTAATGTCTCAGTAGGAGAAGAAGCAGGGAGGCTGTAGATGTCTCTCTGTGTGTCTCACACACAGACATGAAATGAAATCCAGCAGCTACTCTGCCTGCTGTCCCCTGAAAAATGGGTCACCAGTCGAGTGTGTGTCTGCACGCATGATCCCATCTGTTGTGGTGATCGTTTTACAATTTCACACACGGATTCTCTCCGTGCCGATTGGCTGTCTGCAGGTCAGACAGGTGCGGGGAACAACTGGGCCAAAGGCCACTACACGGAGGGGGCGGAGCTCGTGGACTCGGTCCTGGACGTGGTGAGGAAGGAGTGTGAGCACTGCGACTGTCTCCAGGTGAAGATGACTACTGGTTTTTAGCTTTATTCATATGTAGGTATCAGTAGCTTGAGTAAAGAGGGATACTTCTTCACACTCAGCTGCCCCAAATGCCCCTGGTCCTACTTAACTAACCATGTTCTTCCATAAAACCACAATATAAAGTGAAACAAGGGCAAGAGAACAGAGGGGGTCAATAAGACAAACAGTTTTCATTTAACTCAGATTCTGTCTGCAGGGTTTCCAGCTGACTCACTCTTTGGGTGGTGGCACCGGCTCAGGCATGGGCACCCTGCTGATCAGCAAGATCCGCGAGGAGTACCCG
The DNA here is from genome assembly GCF_001640805.2 of Lates calcarifer. NCBI lineage: Eukaryota > Metazoa > Chordata > Actinopteri > Centropomidae > Lates > Lates calcarifer. The sequence continues at coordinate 81,224 of NW_026117619.1, forward strand.
GACCGGATCATGAACACCTTCAGTGTCATGCCCTCACCTAAGGTATGAGGAGTTTCCTCCCTCTTTTTTGTGTTTCTTCTGACAGCTACGATATCTCCCACTTGGCAGAAAGAGAGGAGTCAATAAACTCCTGGCAAAGCAGCTTCAACACCTCCATCACTTGCAACAGTATCTAAATAAATCAATAAAGAGTAATCAGAGGAACTAACTTGGAATAATCTATGAATACTCAGACCACAAACATCTCATCATATCTGATTGTCTTTTGATCCATCAGGTGTCGGACACCGTCGTGGAGCCCTACAACGCCACCCTGTCGGTCCACCAGCTGGTCGAAAACACAGATGAGACCTACTGCATCGACAACGAGGCCCTGTACGACATCTGTTTCCGCACTCTTAAACTCACGACGCCGACCTACGGCGACCTCAACCACCTGGTGTCTGCCACCATGAGTGGCGTGACGACCTCGCTCCGTTTCCCTGGACAGCTCAACGCAGATCTCCGCAAGCTGGCAGTCAACATGGTGCCGTTCCCCAGGCTCCACTTCTTCATGCCTGGGTTCGCTCCTCTGACGGCGAGGGGCAGCCAGCAGTACCGAGCCCTCACCGTTCCTGAGCTCACCCAGCAGATGTTCGATGCCAGGAACATGATGGCGGCCTGCGACCCTCGCCATGGCCGCTACCTGACCGTGGCCACCGTCTTCCGTGGGCCCATGTCCATGAAGGAGGTGGACGAGCAGATGCTGAACGTCCAGAACAAGAACAGCAGCTACTTCGTGGAGTGGATCCCCAACAACGTCAAGGTGGCCGTCTGCGACATCGCTCCTCGGGGCCTCAAGATGGCCGCCACCTTCATTGGTAACAGCACAGCCATCCAGGAGCTGTTCAAGAGGATCTCCGAGCAGTTCTCGGCCATGTTCCGCCGAAAGGCCTTCCTGCACTGGTTCACAGGCGAAGGCATGGACGAGATGGAGTTCACAGAGGCCGAGAGCAACATGAACGACCTGGTGTCCGAGTACCAGCAGTACCAGGAGGCCACCGCCAACGACGGCGAGGAGAACTTTGAGGACGAGGAGGACGAGATCAACGAGTAAGGAGACCGAACACGACCGGTTAAGGTCTGAGAGAACACTGGTAGGACGATCATGGGTTGTCAGAATAATAACACAGTCAGTCGATAAACTAGTCAGTTTGAGTTTTGATTCTTTTGGTAAAGAAAGAATATTTAACATTTGCAACAACTGCAATAACAACAGCTTCATAACTTCTACAAGATACGGTTTTCATTTACCTTTACCTAAATGAGGGAATCTAATCTAAATCCTTTCTCTAACTTTAACCAGGTAGCCTTTCTGTCTAAACGTAATCAAACTTTAACCATGGACAAATTATCTAATTTAACTGTTTGAGGATGAGGATGTTGATCAGTGCAGTTTTAGGATTAAAAAGAATACAACCAAAGCACAGAATGTTTGGTTACAGTCGTTGAAATAAATATCTAATTACTGATTTTAAAGCAACACAGTGTAACTTCTGTTGAGCAGCAGCGCCCTCTGCAGCCATGAGTGAAGTCTGAGTGACGTAATGTTGCTTTAAAGAAGAGAATATGTGCAGTAAATGGTCATTTTAACCATTTAACAACTGTATACACGAGATACAAAAACAACTCTTTTTGTACTGTGTTTGAGTCTGTTTGTTGTTTTCAAACTGTGATTTTTGTACATGTGAGCAGGCTGTGAGTGGCTGAAGAGAGGATGAAATAAAAGCTTCTTTTAAGGCCTTAAAGCGTTACATGTCGCCTGTGTTTGTGTGTTTTTTATCTGTACTGTGTGTTAAGTAAAACAGGACCTGTCTCTGCTGCTGTACGTTTAAATTACACATGAATTGTTTTGCACTTTCCTCGGGCATTTTGTCATTTAGAATATATTCTTGAGCAGCTGCTTTGTTTTTTATTGTAAAACATTGTGAGCGAATGTTTTGAACAAAGTATTGTTTTCAAGAGTCAGCTGAATGCCTTAAACAACAGTAAACAGCAGAGGTTTTGTTGAGGTTTTAGGACGTGAACTCACCTCGCTGCACTGACAAAACACCACATCAGACAGAGGGAGTCAACCTGTCAACAGCCCGTTAATCTCCCTCGTCCAGCGCCGTGTGTGAGAGTTGATTTCCCAGCAGTTCTGTTTGTGTAGTGGATTATGAGGAGAGCAGCAGCAGCATCACTGTCAAAGGCAAAAAAACGCTTGGCTCATGTCTGTCGGCCTGAGCTGATGTCTGTGGATCTATTCTCCATCTGTGGGTCTTTGTATTCAGCAGACTCATGAAGTGCAGCAGCCAATTCACAGTCATCATCTGCTGGTCATGATACCTTCAAACATCAGTGTTACTGCTGTGGTTACATGTTTAGACTTGGGTATAAGCACAGATGTATGTTAGAGTTTGGGGATGACGTGTGATGTACATTTTACCCAGTATTGTAGAGAAGTACTTATATACATAATTGCACAATTTATTATTTGCTTTAATTATCGTTCAGATGTGTCTAGAACTTGACTGGAGTTCACCGGCTGCAAAACTGAAGTATCTGAATATTCAGAAGTTTAGGAAGGAACACACCTGTGGAAACTCTCTGCTGTAGACCTCTGAGATGAAACTGTGGTGAGGCATAGGACAGAGTAAAGGTATAAAACGTCTAAAGCTCTGAGTGTTACCAGGAGCACAGTGACCTCAATAACAAAGGGAAGAAGTTTAATCAGAGCAGAGGATCACACTGATCATCTCCAAGCGTTTTATTACAGATATTTGTCAGCAGATGACTGCACGCTCTGTGTTTCCCATGATTCTCAAACCAATTTATTCTTGGTCCGATCCTGAGGGAAGAACTGACGTAAAAAGGAGTTTTCAAATTGTCGTTACAGGTTATTGATCGAACATTGATGGGCACAAATGAGAATTTTATCCATTTAAAATTAAATCTACAACACAGTAAAGTGAAGGGGTCTGAATACTTTCTGAAGCCACTGTAACTTTGTCAGATCAAGATTTAACATATAAGGCATACAGTATGAGCAATACATGTATTCTAACTGTATATAAAGTCATGAAAATGTCCTTGTTCATTCATCAGTGACAGTATTAATCAGCGTGTGTCTGCAGCCCAGTGACAGAGTGACTGACAGGACAGGTTAACTGCTTTACCCTTGTCTCTCCAACAGGAGCTGGGATGCAGAGCAGAAGTTTGATGAGCCAATCAGAGAGCAGGAGGACAACTTCAGCCCAATCAGCTAAAGGCAGAGGCGGGTCATCAGCTGGAAAAAAAACAAAACAAAAACAATCCTGAAACGTTTCCTGATTTACAGAAAATTGATGTGTGAAAAATGTTTAATATTAGAACATTTAAAGACAAGACTTCTCTTCTGTTGATGTGAAAACTGAGTGTTTTTCATGTTTCTTGCTTTGAATGTAAAACTTAAATAAAACAACTCCTTAATTAAACCTCACTGCTGAAGAACATGGAGTCACTCTGCCCTCTAGTGGCCAAGGCTGGAAACTGCAACAACATGAAACTAAATCTTAAGTCTTACAGACTTATTCAGGTTTTTTTCTGCTGTTTCCTAGATGAGAGTTTCAAAACAGAAACAGATCCTCTCTTCCTCCCTCCATCACTCTCCTCTCCCCTCTCTTCTCCTGATGCCACAGTTTCCTGTAACTGTCACGAGCAGCCACCAGGTGGTGCTGCAACACAACTCTGTCTCCAGTGAAGTGAAGAGCCTGACTGATCCACCTGTCAAACATTTTACTGCCAATAACTGAGGTCTGCGTAAAACCACTGACTTCATGCACTGATGCATTCAGCCAGCGTCTCAAGGGCAGCCGCCTGAGGTGAAGTGTGTGTGTGTGTGTGTGTGTGTGTGTGTGTGTGTGCAAATACCTCCAATGCAAATGTGTGCATGTATTCCAATGAATAATTCCACGTCCCTCCTGATTTAAGCAGCATGAAGAGCTCCTGGTTCCCTCTCTCCTGCAAAACAAATTCACCTCAAACTCAGCTTCAGGAAACATGAAGGTGAAAATCTCTGGGACATTGTGCTGAGGCAGCAACTTTTGAGGAAGCGTTTCAGTCAATTAATGCACCTGTGAGATAAGTGTCTGCCCCTAACGAGTGACCTCAGATAATTGGCTGCGGCTAATGAGGAGGCTGTGATAAGTGGTTGGCTGTAACATGGTTGGCTCAGATGAGTGGATACTGTTAACGAGAACACCGCTCTGTGATCGACTGCCAAAACGCCGCAGAGACGAGCTCGCCGTATACGACAGATGGTTTAATTGGCAATTACAGGCACAAAAAAGAGTCTGAATATTCAGAGTCTGTCTGTCAGCTGCTGGATGCAGTCTCTGCTCTGTCCAACAGCTTCAGTCTGTTTCTGCCTCACTTATCCTGTCACTCAGGTTTCTACTGTCCTCACCTCAGACATCAGACATTTAGCTTCATTTACCTTCACACACCTTAAATTCCACACGTGCATTCACTGTTTGCACTGCAGATTTACTTCTCCTCTCTTTTCTATCATCAGTACAAAGTTTGGATTTTCACTGCTGCTCAGACAAAGACAGAAAACTAACGATCCACTTTGTGACTGAGACTCTGAACTGTGGATGTGCTGCTGACATCTTCACCCGTCAAGCCACAGACGGCCTCTCTGTCTCTGTCTCTGTCTCTGTCTCCTGGATTAATGTTTGCAATCTTCACCCTGACTGCAGAAGGCAGGAGATCAAACAGAGACAGAGAGAATACAAACACAGTTAGGAAGGATCAGACTTCACTGTGGTCACCACGGCAGGTTTCACCATCAGTGTCACTGCTTCTTAATCATCAGACACGTCATAGGCAGGAAGATACAGAAAACGTCAGAGAGACTGTTCACTGGGCCGTCCTGTTCATCGTTCCTAACGTTAATATTCCTGTCGTCTGAACTGAACCACTGACACACAGAGGAGCATTTAGCAGCTAAACAGCCAGAGGTGGGGGTGGAGAAAAAACAGAGCAATAAAATAATATAATATAGATAAAAACTCAGCAACACTCCTGTAAACATAATTAAACACACCTGAACTAACTTTAACTCCTCTGTTAAACCACGACCGTCTGTGTGTTCACAGGAAACGTTCGCAGGCTGGAGTAGTGTTAGTGTCACAGCAGTGAGAAGCTGCAGTTTCACTGTGGCTCTGCATGAGGTGTCAGCCTGTTTTTCTCTGCCCCCTGGTGGCCACAAATCTTCCAGTAAAGCTTTAATTATCCTATCAACCTCATTAATGACCAATCAGGCGTGTGCTCCTGCAGACGCTAACATCACACACACGTCAGTGCGTTTTTAAAAAAATGTTTTTCAGCCTCGAAGACGCTGAACTCCACGTGGAGCAGCCTCCACAGTGGCTGCCCTTTCTTTATGTTTGCAGAACTTTATTGGCATTTTTACAAATAGGGCAATTACCAACATGCCTAGGGCCTCAGAGCTGTTTTTACTGGAGCTATGTAAGGCACAGGAGTGAGGGGGGGAGGCAGAGGGGGAGAGAGAGGGCGGAGGGCAGAGGAAGCAAGGAAAGACAGAAGAAAAGGAAGGTGACAAAAAAGGGAGGGGAGCTTTTAATTTGGCGGGGCTCAGTGAAGCTGCACGTGGGACTGACCTTAGCAGAGACTGCTGCGTGGTAACGGGTAAGCTGGGGGGGTAAGGAGGGCAAGAGAGAGAGAGAAGGGGTGAGAGAGGTACAGTAACATGTAAATATAAGAGAGGGGTGAGGAGAGGGTGAAGGGGAGGAGAGGTGGGGGGTCTTCAGTTTGAGAGGAGGGACGCTGGAGGAGCCGCCTCCGCTCTCCCCTGAGGACACACACACACACACACACACACACACACACACACACACACTGGGTAGGAAAGGAAAGAGAAAGGAAAAAGCCGGGAGTGCAGCAAACTGGAGGAAGGAGGAAGGAATGGGGCTGAACGAACAAGCCTGAGCGAGACACACACACTCACACACACACACTCACACACTCACACACTCACCCAGCCAGGCAGTGTGGAGCGTCAGACGGAGAGAGAGAGCGAGGCAGCAGCAGCAGAAGTGTGAGGAGAAACCAGAGCCGCTGAAGGCAGCAGACGTCTGCAGGAGCCGCCGGCGCTGCCTGACAGTCCAGGATCAGGGTTTACAGCAGGTCTGTGACGCTCTGATCCTCAGCCTGCTGGAAAAGTCTCTCAGTTTATCCCCAGGAGCATCGTCATGGACTGAGACCTGCTCCTCCAGCTGCTGCCAGAGAGGAGTAAACACTGTTTGATTTATTTGTCCCAAATAGAGAAGTTTAATTACCTGGACTTCAGAAGCTGGAGACCAGCTCTCAGTTAATTGACGTCAGTTTCAGTTAAATGTCTGAAGGACCCACAAACTGTTTATCTTTTGTTTTTCCACAATGGAGGAAGAGAAGTTTAGAGATCTGGACCAACCCTAACACTTTACTTCAGTAGCTGCTGCAGTGATAAATCCTGGCTCTGGAGTTTTGATCATCTCTCTCTCAGAAGGAGATTTCAGGAACTCGAGGAAAAGGAGGTGGTTTTCAACTAACTAGGCTGAATTATCTCAAAAGACTGAGTTAATCCTGGACAACAAATGTATTATTTTACACTCACAAGTGGAGAATTAAAGACAAATATCTCAGATGAAAGGTTTTTGATCATCAGTGCAGAGGAAACCAGACGAACGTCTGTTTCATACAGTTCTAATCTGCAAAGGAAGAAGTTTGGATTTCAGGATCCTGGAGACACTTTACACCAACTCATGTCTGTTCTACAGGGAGGTTTAGTTTCTGCACTTATTTTCCTGCAGGTAAGTGCCAGTCCACCTTTAGTGAGGATAGTAGTTTAACCCTCTGGATCTTAGTTTCTCCTGCAACCCATGAGACTCGGTCACCTTCTGAGGCTGTGAGGAGTTAACTGTGGCTCACCAGACGCTCACTGCCCCTCTTGACATTTCAGAGCGACTCTAAGCTGCGAGTCAAGGACTTTGAGAACCGCCTGCTGTAAACCTGAGAGAGAGAAAGCGGTGACACTGAGGAGTTAACTGCAGGATTTGGCTTCGGTTACATTCCCTCTCAGAGAAGCTGCGCAGGCGGCTTCAGGACTCATTAACGAACTCGGTGAGTGAAACAAAGCGCCTGCTGGTTTCCTCAGCAGGAGGAGATCTGGAGGGTTATTTGGGGATTTCAGAGTTTGGCACCTGTCGCATCTGAGCGACTGACATCAGCTTCTGTTTGATTCTAATCCTGGTGATTTCCTGCAGGAGCAGAGTTTATAATGAGAGTTTCTAATCGTTTGTACCTGCAGAGCTGCTCACACTCTCACCTTCTGTACATTTGCTCACATGTAGACCACACACTGGGTCAGGACGGCACCTGTGAGATCATATTAATAGTAACTAATATCTGGTTTTATCTCATGGGGGCAGTTGGGAAACAGCTGCAGCAGCTGTCGCCTCCTCACCACACACTTTCCCATCAACAAGAAATAAACTGATATTTTAAGAAGCAGCTGATGACTTACCATCTCCTGGTGTTCCTTCCTTCAGGATCCAGAGTGAACGCCTCGTCATGTGGATCCCTCTTTAACCACGGCGCTCTGTGATCCAGACGATTATGGCGAGGTCCACTGACTTCTGGCAAGTATCTCTGTTTTCCAGTGTGGTAGTTTTTTTTCTTGGCTCAGGGTTTGGATGCTTCTGTGAGGGGAACCACAACCACATCAGGAAACTGTAATAGGGACTAAATAATTAGACGGTAGAGTTTGTGAATGTCCCAGTGAACGTTTTAGAAGCTGCTGCAGGACAGAAAACAGAGACTGAAGAGGACTCAAACATCTCTCTGCTGGCCTGAGAATCAAGGTGTTTTTTCTTTAGTTATTGAGAACAGGAAACAGAGATTGACAAGATTTCTTTTAAAGGCTGAAAGCTTAAATCCCACTCTGAGAAACTCTGGACCGACCCTGCAAAAGGGAAAGATAATTAGCCTTTTCAACAAAAACATCAGAGGAAGAAAGGAGACAGCTCTGAGAGCAGCTCTCCTCTCCTGAAGCCGTCATGAACTTTGGGGAGAAGAGAGGGTTTTATTATTTGGTTTCTTTTAACGCACCACAGAACTCTTTCTGTAGCTGTCGGAGAGAAAACAGTAAAAGTCAGATATCACAGCTTCCCACAGCTCAGCAGGGGAAAAGAATTCAGTGTTGGAAAAGTCCAAAATCTTACAGCTCGAGCTGATGATAAAAATTATTGTAAAAAGAGTTTGGGAAGTTTCTGAAAGCAGCTTTGATCACCAAAGCTTCTCTGAACGTTAATTGATGTTCTTCTTTGTGGTAAAATCACTGATTAATCCCAGAGTTTTTGATTGTTTTATTTTTTTATAGCCAAAGGCTGAAAAGTCCAACTGAGTAAAATCTAAAGCTCTGACTCTTTTTTCTCTGTCACAGATCTTTGTCGTTGACATCAAGGACGTCTTTATCCGCTGTTCAGGATCCTTTTTTGTCAGAGATCAGAGCTGTAAAAAACTCCTCTGCTGCCACCAACAAAGTATTTTCTGACATCAGGGGAACTTTTCTGCATCTATTTTTCTTTAAAGATGCTCATTAAGAAGCTCCAGCTCTCTCTGAAGGATGTGTCAGGTTCTGGAGGAAGGACTTTCAGACGTTTTGAAGGTGTTTTTCTGTAAATGATTTTCAGGAACATTCTCCTCTGAGCTCGACGGTGAGACGACAGCAGGAGGTGACGTGAGGACGTACTGGAGCGATCTGCAGGGACAAAGATCTGTGTGTGTGTGTGTGTGTGTGTGCTGTGGGGAGTGTGTTTTCATATAAAATACAGACTCTGTGTTTGTGTGTGTGCACATTCTCATGTTTCCTTGCATGTGTGTGTGCAGCCGGTCGTGTATTTGAGTGTGTGTGTCCAGATGCCACACTGCAGCGCAGACGGGCCCAGACACCCACATCACACAGCGCGATGGCGACTCCGCTGCTTCTCAGTTATTTCCTGTTGCTCAACATTTGTTGACTCGCTGCGAGGAAAATAAATCAAGTTAAAGAAAGTTGGATTTTTAAAGACAAAATCTCAGCATGAAACACAAGATATTCCTGGTGGAAGTGCTGCAGAGCAGAGCTGGAGGTCAGACCGGTCCACTCTCTGGAACATGTTGCTCTGACTGGATGATTCTTTTATCGTAAACTATTTGGACTTCATTCATTCATCGCGTCCTTATTGTCCAAATAACGGAGCTTTGGGGGAAACAGAGAAAAAGCTCTGATGATTCAGATATTTTTCATTATTCTTGGATCTTGGATTTCCACTTTAACTGTCTGCAAAGGATCATGGGAGATATGAATGCACAGCCCAGTGAAAACTTGGTTCCTGACTGGTGAAGCAAGATGCTGATGATGGAATTTATTATCTTACTGACTAAAAATAACTCCTCTTCAGGCTATGACTTACATTTTTTGAGTCCAAAATGTTATTTCTTCAGCGAGTGTTTCTGAATCTGCAGCTCTGCAGCTTCTGTCTCTAGTTGGATCACTTTTTGGCAGACTGTTCAGCGAGTATTGAGAGGACCTCAGTCCCTTTCTGGCAGAGGAGGAATTTTTAGTGCGGCCACCATGCTCCCTGGAGGACTGGTGTCAGGTGGAGGGGGTCGCGGCGGCAGGCTGTGTCTGCTCCGGTGGCTGGGCCTCCGGCTGTGGTCCCGTCGGGGGACCCTGCTGTTCGCTCTGCTCTGGTTCGGCTCCTGGTTGTTCCTGAACGGCCTGGTTCTGGTCCACAGGACCATCATGTCCGACTACTGCACCGACGACAAGAGCAAGAGGATCCTGCAGAGACTGGTGAGTCAGACGATCAGCTGATCACTGATCAGTGGTTATTACACTGAGCAGAGAAGGTGATAAATGATGATTCAGAAATGTAGACACTGATTAACTGATTCACTTTAAATTAATCATATATAATGTTTACACTGAACCATACACAGGGTCAGTTTGCATCAGCGTAGTGGGATTGATTCTGGACTGATGCTCAGTCAACAGTCCTTACTCACATTAGCTCACACTCTGTGCACGTTATTCATGCACTACCTGCATTCTGGGCCTTGTATTATTTACTGAATCAAAACAAAACGTTGTGCTACGCTGTGCAGTGCCTACTATCAATTATCTGGTGTCCTTGAATGCATCACCAACCTAAAAACAGAAGATGTTTCTCTGTGATAGATTTGCTCTCTGCAGCAGATTTCGTGTCCCCTAAAACCAGCAGCAGCCTGGAACCAGTCAAAGAGCTGATGTATGATTTAGAAAATCATCTGCAGGAATGTGAACTAACTGCAGCTAATGGGACACAAACATGCAGAAGCCTCAGCGCTGTCCTCTAAAACCTCTGCAGTCTGCAGAGCTGTTTACAGCCCAAACACTCGTCTGTCTTTTCTTAAAGACTTTCTGCAGAGTATCTGTGGTCTGGAGGACAAACTGCAGCTCTCATCGACTGTTTCTGAATCGCGCCACCACTCATCTGTCAGACGGTTACAGTAAACAGGCAGGCGGGTGGAGATAAACGGCCAGAGGTCAATAGCTCTTAATGGCCCGCTGTCTTATCCGCTGCAGCATCTACTGGTGCACTGTGGGTAAACACTGATAACAAGACGCTCTCTTCTCTTTCTCTTGTTGGTCCAAAGCTCCAGTCGCTTCCTGCAGAGACGTTTCTATCACTCCTCCTCCACTCCTTCTTTGCTATAAATTGCGTTAATGACACGATGAACTCAGAGGTCAATGGATAATCAATCCTGTGTCAATCACTTCACTCAGTGTTCGTTACTGAAAACCACTGAGTCCTTCTTCAGCTTCGTTCACGTTTGTTCCTCTGTTTGTTCCTCAGCAACGAGCTGACCAATCCCAGCTCGACGCACATATCAAGAGTTAGTGTTACAGACACAGCACTTCCTGCTGCAGAAGGAGAAGAGGATCATGGGTAATACACATGAAAACCTCTGAACCTCTCAGGGCAACAGCAGAGGTAGTTTCCTCTCCTGGCTGCAGGGGGCGCTCCTGCTCACTGAAGTTACACTGTGTTGCTTTAACGATGAAATCTAAATCCAGCTTCTTTGTTGCTTTGGTCTGGAAACATCCTCCTCTGAATAAACGACGTCGTGGGCACATTTCAGCGTCGTGATGAAATATAGCAACTAACAAACACTGTTGTTGTTGTTGTTGTTGTTGTTGTTAGAGTAACCAATTAATCAAACTCAGAGAGGCAGAGAGAAATCCATTTTCCATCACACAGGCTGTGATGTCACCCTCCCTCCCTGTGATATGAGATCCAAAGAGGAAACTGATGAAATCCCAAATAAACACTCAGATCCAAAGTCAACAAATAGAGCCTGTTTGCTGAGCTAACACTGCACTGTAGCTCCATCACTCACATTGTTTGAAATCTTCTCCTCTGTTCTTGGATCTGCAGAGAACAGCTCTAGTAACATGTTAACTCAGAGGTTTTGAGTTTCCAGAAGCTAATTTGGCTCCTCAGTCTGCAGTAATGCAGGACAGATGCAGGTCTGCTGCATGAAGGACTCTCTCTCTGCACAGTTTGTCTTTTCTGCAAACCAGTTTCAAAGTGTAGAGATTTAACATCCAAACCTGAAGCTGTGTTCGCTGACTGACAGTTAATCCTGCTGTTGTTACTGCGAGTTACTGGATTACTGCTCAGATTTCTTGGCAGACGTGGTCCAGGCTTGTTTTAACTGCTTCAGGTGTTGTAGTAACCTGAACAAAAGTCTGTCAATCCTCTGCTTCTTTTCTCTCCTGTAAACTCAGCCTCCTCTTTCAAACCTTTCAATCTGCCTTTGAATCTGCAGATTAAACAGCGAGTGTGTTGAAACTCCTTTTCATCAGAGTACTTGATGCTTGTGTGGTACATAAACACAGAGGGACTGAGTGAAAGGCCAGCTCTGTGTTTGGATTACATGGAGCAATAAATCATGTGACAAAGACAGAGATCTGAGGTGAGGAAAAGAAACTCCACGAGGCTCATTCAAACATTTCCTCCCAAAAGAAAAACCTGAGTATAATCAGTTTTGAGGCGGTGACCCTGACATGAGCAGGTAAACAGCTCTGCCTCAGGTTTCATGAGTCTTTGTGATAATCAGTCTCTCTGATTAGAACGTGTCGAATGTAATAACAGTAACTGATTCTCTGTCCTGCTGTGCTGGGTCCCAGCAGAGGCTGGAAATTTCCCGACAGCTTACAAGAATCTGTCAGGACACACCTAAAGTCCTGAGCCAAGGTTCCTCTGAATCAGATCTCTGATGTGGTCCCCTGGTGGAAAAACAACTGACCAGTCACAGTTGTGTCAGCTTAGACTTTCAACATCCATGAGTGCGCTGTGCAGATGTCTGTGCACTGGACAGAGTACATTAACAACAACTCCGAGCCTGTGGTGTCCACAAGGGAGCAGAACTGAGGCTTTCATTGGAGGTCGTCCTCCGACAGTACGAGCTGCATTTATTTAAAATGGTGACAAAGTAAAATCAGCATTTAATTTGAAGCTTTCTGCATCAAACCACTGGACGTCTGATATATATGTTGCTGAGCTGTGTTCCTACATTATCCTAAATGCATCTCCAGTCTGAAACCTCCTCATGAATCTGAAGGAAAAACTGAGAGACGTCCTGAAAGTGCTGAGTATCATGGAGCTTTGTATTTGGATTATAATGATGGGTTTGAACATTCTTCTGGGATAAACTTTAATTAAATGACCATTAACTGGCCTTACAGGATAATTCTGGCTTATTACAACTTGGTTCAGCAGTCAGGTCACCGTAGTCCTCGATGAAACATCAGAGACCCTCAGTATGGATGTTTATATGTCCACTGTGTGTAAGACTGATGTCATGGGACAGAGATAAAAATACACTCTTGGGAAACTCTGCTGAGGGCTCATTCATCTCTGAGCTGAAAACAAACCGTCTTATTTTAGGCTCCAGCAGAGAAAATCATCCATGTTGATGGAGAAGCTGCAGATTTGTCTTGATGCCTAAATCAAAGTGCAGCGTCTGGTTTGAAACGATGTTCCTGCTGAGAACTAAACGTTGACTGACTACACTTTAACTCATAGACAGAACAATTATTTTGTGTATCGGCTTCATCACAAACACACCTTTCTCTCCTCTGTATTCCTCATCCATCCTGCTGTAGTATTCATTTTTCTTCTTTAGGAAACCAGCATCAAAGAGGAGTTGTATTCGCTCTGCTCTCTCCCTCTTTGCCCTGATGTCAATACGACAACATCAAACAGAGGTAGAATGTAAAATTCCCTATCAACTCAAACTGTATGCTGCATACGTCTCATTCACGCCAGGTTTCTGAGACAAAGATCTAAAAGCATAAAGTATATTGTATAGTTTTTGGAGGAGGGACTGATGTTACTGGATGAGTCAGGATATAATGGCTGGTTTTTCACTGCTGTTGCCACCAGGCTCCACTGACAGAATACCACTGCCTCCATCTGTTAGTGTGGTGGTTTCTGCTTAAACTAAAGGATCTTCCTCTTTGATAAGAAGCTCTGTCTCTGTAGGAATCCTCTCATCATGCTGTCAGACTCTGAGAAGAACAAGGTTCCTTTAAGAGAACTGATTGACAACATACTCAACATCCATTAAAGCTCACACAACTAACCTGATTGCTGTTAACTGGCGACTGTAGTAAGCTCATCAGATACCACCTGAAGCTGAAACCTCTCTCCAGCTGTGTGTTCATCCTCAGGCAGAGCAGTTAGCTCGTCTCTGATTCTGCCAGTTCACTCGAGGTCGACAGAGAAGAGGATTCATGCGTTAAAGCTGAAGTCTGTGTGAAAGGAAAGTTTCCTTCAGCCTCGACAGTGAAGCTGCTGATCTGTCATTTCATTTCAATTCATTTCACAGTTATAAATCCTGCTCTGGCTGAACAGAGCCTCTGGCCACCGGCTCGATGTCCCTGATGTTCACGGCTTAAACCGTGGTCATACATGGTGTAATTCATTCATATCAGACCAATCAGAGCACTTCCTGTCACAGTGGAGCAGCTCTAACTCTTTACAGTCTCTGCTCTTTGACTCTCTGCACACATGGTTTCTGTTGAAGCAGTAATGTATGTTTCTGGTGACTATTTATGGTCTAATGTTGATCTGCTTCATGGTCCAACCCTGTCCCTGCATGTCTCTGGCATTCCTCTGCCTATTTATGGCCTGACGCTACATTTTTTATGGCCTCCCTCTGTTTTTTAATGCTGCCTGGTTTGTTCCTTAACAAGGTCCTAAGAGAGACAGAGAGCAGTAAGTTTATGACCTGCTGCAAAATCAGTTGCTGTAATGTTTCAGATGTTTTCAGATTTTACAAGAAGAACTCATCAGTTGTAAAAGTTGTACAATCACTGCACAGACACGTCTTTACCTCAGAGAGGGCTTGTGACACTGTGTCGGCGGCGAGGCGAGATGACCTGAGCGTGATGGTCTCTCTGTCCCCTCAGGCAGAAAGACTTTACTCCATCCGGCCTCTGAGGAACGACACAAACACACTGTTTAGACGCTGGAGGTTGACAGAGCGTAACACTGCTGACGGCTAGAAAGAAATAAAACCAAACAGTTCCTGATGACAGTTTTGGTGTTGAAGTCAATGTTTACACAGTCCTTCATGTCCTGACTGAGTCTGACCACCCTCAGACCTCCAGAGCTGTAAACTCTCAGCGCTTCAGGACGTTTACAATCCTCCTTTTCTGTAGAAGTAAATATCAATTAGTAGAGGCAGCAAAATATCAAGTATTCAAAGTAAAAGTACTTGCTTGTTGTAAATGTGTGTTTTAAATTGACAGTTTAAAGTCACAAAAAGAGCAGAAATCAGTTTAATAATGTCAATCTTCCTCGTGTCCAGTCCAGTTTTGAAGAACTGGTACAGTAGTTGTGGCTGATGGATGGAGTCTCAGTCTTTGACCCTGACAGATTTACAGAGTCTGATTTTTTAACTGTGGCTCCACAGTTGAGTCAGAGCAGATGTTGAAGTCAGCAGCTGTTGGTAAATCATCTCAGACTGTGAGATAAATACACACAGTCGACAGGAGGACGACTCTCAGGTAAATCCTGGACCTGCGTTCTCCATCCAGGTGATTTACAGCTGCAGGTCACAGGTTTGATTTCAGGGAAATGAAAAGGTTTATTCTGTCGTGCGGCTGAAGGCTGAACTCCCCACAGAGAGAGATGAGAGCTCTTCTGCAGGAGCACATGAATGTTGTGTTTGATGAATGAGCCCGGCAGCGATTCATTACATCAATTGAAAAGAAGGACGGAAAAAATGTCTGGTTCTGCACTCTACACTGCAGTGCCATGCAGAGAGGCAGGCGGTGGATTTCTGTCTAAAATGATGCACAGTAAGTTGACAGGTGTTAGATAACATGACCTCAGCAGGTATAAAAACAACACTGACGACCGTCTGAGGTCGTTTTATCAAAATGAACTGACATCGAAAGAGATCAATCAAAAACTCATTTGGAAAATGATCAACTTGAATCCTAAAACACGAGTACAGTGCTTTAATAACAGAGACGTCTGGCTGAGTAAACACAGAGAAGATTAAAATGGAAAGTCATAATTAATATGGAGACAGGATGTTTCCTGCCAAAGTAAAAAGAATTAAAATCTCTCTCTCCTGCAGCCAAATCCTTAAATGTTTCTCCTCATAAATCAGTAAAACAAACTCCAGAAACTGATTTGTTATTCTGAAAATAGCTGCTCATCAGTCTGCTCACACACACTCAGAAACCTGAACAGATCTTCTGGGCAAACAATCAAGATTTTTTTTCCAGTCGTTGCCCGGGGCAACTGGCTGTCGGACAGGTCAGTCATGGGGTTTGTGTTCCCATAATGCACTGCAGTGCTGTGGCGTCAGAGGGTTGAGTCCGGCAATGTCAGCCAACACTGAGGTCACTGAGACACAGGTTACATGTGAGACTATTCTCCAGCCAAAACCTTATCAGTAAAACAGCAGCGCAGTTTAACCCTTTAACATCCACACTGGGATTTTATCAGTCACTGAAGCCACTGATCAGAAATATGTGACATCAAAAACTCAGACTTCCTCACATGTAGCTACGTGTCTTCACAGCTTCCACAGCAAATTCTGCGTCTCCACCTCTAAGAGGAAACAATCTGTCGGGTTTTTCCCTAACTTTTCCCTAACTTCCTCCTTTATGGATCATTCCCTTCAACAGGATGTGAAAGGGAGGAAATTACAGGACGCACACAGACACACACACTTAACCTCAGGCGATTTATACCACGTCCAGACAAATTTATCACGGCTACACTTCATATATTAAATTAGTGCAGCATTGATCACTGTCCTCTTATGTAATATCTGCACTTCAGTCTGTGTTTCTGAGGCTCCATCAGTCTTGCACCGTCAGCCTTTGTTGGCGTTTCACTTAGTTGTTGGTGTTATATTTGCATTAAGCTGAAGGTCATTACGTTCCTGCCCAGCAGCTGTCACTCATCCTGATGAGCTGTCATTTAGCCTGAGGCAGAAATCAAAGTCACAGGTTGCAGGTGGTTTAAAGCTGCTCTTCTTCTTTCACTGTGGTCAGAGGCCTCTGTACCCTCACTGTGTCAGTCAGCTGCTGTAACCTCTCCACCTGCTCGCTCGCTGTAATTTCCTCCAATAACAGCCAAACGCCGAGAAATGAGCAATCTGTCGTCTCCTGACTCCGACTGCTTGTCAAACTGCTGCTGTTACCAGGCAACAACAGTGTGCTGGATCGGAGCGTGCACCTTCTGCTGGAGTTAGAGTGTTTTTCTGTAAATTCAGCGGCCGTGTGCAGATCGAGCTGGAGACATACGGAGGTCAGACGTCAGATCTTCAGCACAGTTTGGATGCAGTCATGTTAATGTCTTAGTGACACATCACTTGGTGAACTCGTGTTGTTATTTCCTAACTCTACAAAAATCAAATGCCACAGTTCAGATTAGTTGGTGGTTCAGAGGTAATTGTAACAGATGTCATGTCAGCTGTTACTGTCAGTCTGAGTTTACACTCGTCTGTTTTTCATCGAGCTGGATTCTGGTCACATTCTGGAAAAATTACACACATTTATTTAGAAAGAAAAGAAGTGCAGGCTTTATTGAGTCTATATCCGTCGGGGGAAATACAAACCACCGGCCGGCAAACTATTGGCCTGGAAGATGGGTGGAAGTCTCCAGAACTGTTTGGTCTGTGAAACTGCTCCAATAAAATGAACATTAAAGTTCAAACTGGACATAATAACAGCACTTGAGTTCATGTGCTTTTGTCAGTTTCCTCCTCTGCTCCGTTCAGCTCAGGGAAAACTGTTATCAGTAGAAACCGTCCAAATACCCCCGTGGTTTCTTGATCTGTATTCAGCCTCGTCTGCCGCACGGAGAGAAGAAGAAAGTGTGGGAGAAGAGAAGGTCAGAGAGGGACAGAGAGTGAGAGGAGAGAGGACAGATAAGAAGAGAAGCAGAGACACTTAAAAGAGAGAGCAGCGGTGTTTGAGATGGGAGCTGCATACCAACGAGGAGGCCTGCAGGGTCACAACAAAGCTGTTTGAACAGCGTCAACAAGGCTGAGTCTCTGCTATTCTCTCTGAAGCCACCACTGACCCCAAAACAAAACTAACGACGCCGCCTCTGAGCCGCCAGTTCAAACTGCAGCTCTGCTTCTGAACATCGTGTTACACTCGGATCACATCAGAAAATATCCAACCTAACAAGTTTTTCAATCTGTGAGAAGCATTTTTCATCTGGTCCTCAGTCCTGTCATTATTCCTACGACCACAAGAAGTCACCCGACAATAAAACCTAACTATGGATTGGACTACGCTGCACAGACGACCTGTGGGCTCACTCTGTACAGCTAGCATCGCAGCCAGTGCTGCTAAGAACGTGTTTCTCAGTGATGGTGTTACTGCTGTTCCATGTGGAAACTGAGCTGTGTGACGAGCGTTAACCACAGAGCAGATAGACATCGTTTTCACACACTCCTCAGAATCAGCCTTTTGTTTGCAGCCACTGCAGGTGTGTGTGTGTGGTCTCTGTCGGTGTGAGTCCACATTTGCATGCGCCCCGTCTCTTGGTCACGCTCTCTTTAAGCTCGGTCTGAGAGCCCGAGTTTGTCTCCGTGAGGGTGAATGTGTGTTTTGACAGGTTTTGAAGCCGGCGGCCAAAACACGACTCAGCAACAAAGCGGCTTCAGCTCGCTGATTGCATCATTGTGTCAAACTATTATACGGCTCATGGAATATTCAGCCTCGCTATAGGACGCTAAAACAACAGTGTGTATGAATGAGAGCTGCTCTGTGTGAGGTGTGTTACTGTGGGAGTCGGTTTTTATGTGGAACAGCTTTGGCTTTTTGCAGGAAAAGTTGTTTTTTAATGATACATGTAATTTTTCTGCTGCTCAATGTTTTTTAAAGTTTATTTTCCATCATTTTAGATTGATTTCCTTCTTTCCAGGCTTTCAGCAGCATCCCTGCAACTCTGACAGGAAACACCAGAGTTATCCTTCGATAAAACGCAGGAAAACACACCTGCAGAGGTTCAACGTAAAACTGAAAAACTGAGTATCAGACAGTGACATTTTCATGCTACAATAAATTTGACAAAAAAAGACGCTAAAGACAAGAAAAAAAGAAAACGTCAAGTCGCTGCACGTTGATTTTCATCAAAGAAAATCAGCCAAAAAACTGATGGTGTGTTTTGGAAAATTGAGGCCAGTGATGGAAATTATCTGCAATTTGTACTCTGAGGAGCGAAGCAGGCAAAACAACTTTAATGCTCCTTTAATCGCTGAGAGTCGGTTAAATGTGAGTTTGGAAACAGTCTGATCGATGTGTGCCTTTCTAGTTTGGTACGTCAATATCTTTAATATCTTACTGGTATTTCGTTACCAAACATGGTCTCATCTCATCTTTTCCTCTGCTCATAATACTGCAGTACTAAATATACTCCCATTTGGTTTCTGCTGCTGTATTTTATTCCTGCTGTTACTGCACAGCCTGCAGACACGTTTCTTTAATCTCCATTATTCTGTATTTTTCTAACACAAAGCGATGCCTGCAGGCAGAGATGGCAGCCACATGTTCTGTGGCTAAATGATGTTATTTGTGTATTGTATGTGTGTGTGTTTGAGATCCAGGCTTGTTGGCAGCGCTCTGGCAGTGTGTGAGGAGTTTATGCCTTCAGGTTCCTGATAGCTGAGTCTCAACATGCTGCTCGAGCGCAGCCACTTAGTTCAGTTAAAACCCACAGAGAGACACTGACTGTTGTTCTTCACTGTGACCATGTCGGTGCCCAGCGTCATGCTTTAATGATGACTGATTTATCAGTCAGACCAGGCCGCAGCATCAAGGTGCTGAGCGTCTGCAGCAGCTCAGTCACACTGACTGTTTGGACTCTGCAGCAGAGGCAGCTCCAAAAGATGCAGAACGACAGCACAGAACTAGAGACGGACGGCCACAGCGAGTGTATGAGCGATTACCTGTGAGCCACGTTTCAGTCACTGTTTCAAACTTTATCTGTCGTCTAACGACAGAAACAGAGAAACATAAAGTGAGCACAGAGCAGGAGAGTCTCAAACAAACTGACTGACAGCAGGCAGAATGAAAATAACAAAGACACAACAGGTTAGAACCACACTCTCCATTCTGTCTTATTCAACCGTCATGTGACCGACTCTGGTCATCTCGACTCATCGAGTGATGAGTGAAATATCACGTGGTCTGATCTCAGATGTAGAAACAAATGAGCCGGCCTTTCTCCTCCTCCTCAAACGACTCCTCTCTCTTTGCTCCTCTGTGAACAAACCATTTCTTCTCCTCTCTGCTCCACCTTCGTGTTCCAGCACACTTAAACAGGCTGAAATGTGTGTGAGAGCTGCTGTTTATCAGCTGACAGATGAGCGCGGTCGCCCACTAACCAGCCGCAGCGTTTAGTGCTTCATTAAGTCAACAGCTGTAAAAAACAGTCACCTGCTCGTCAGCTCATTATGGAGGCTAACCGCTGCCAAAACGCCCGGTGCAGGGTCGATGTGTGTGTGTTTAAAGGAGCGGGGTGTCTATGAGTGTGTGTGTGAGTGTGTGTGGTGGGTGTTCATTAGCAGAGAAACAGTGCTGCACACTGTGTTGTGGCCTGCGGCTGTGGACTCACCAGCTGTGAGATCAGCCTACACTTCCAGTGAACTAACCCCGAGGTCAACCGGTCCACCCACGCTGTGTGTGTGTGTGAGTGAGTGTGTGTGTGTGAATACAAGCCATTCAGCCCACACCTCATACGTCCCACAGGCTGTAAAAAAATCACACTATTGTTCCTGAAGCTCTCGTCCTGCTCAGCACAACTACAGTGTTGATTTACTCTGCAGGCTTGTGGCGACACTGTACATTACTGCACTTGACCTCTGACCTCCTGTCACCAGTCATAAATCACTCACTGTTTAAGCGCAGGGTCACAATGACAGCAATGCTTTTTACTTAATGTAATTCCTTATTGATCCACATGGGAAACTTCCTTTGCTCTCGCCCTGCTGTGTCTCACTCACTACCAGACTCCATAGAGAAAAACAGGGATTTAACCAGGAGCTGCTGGAATACCACTGCCTCCATCTGTTAGTGTGTCTGTGTTACTGTGTGACTTTCAGTGGTGGAAGAAGTAATCAGATACTTTACTGGAGTAAAAGTACCACACAGTAACACAGACACACTAACAGATGGAGGCAGTGGTATTCCAGCAGCTCCTGAGTTCTGCTCTGTAAAATCCCTGGTTTTGTGAATGGAGTCTGGTATTGATATAAAGTGATGTTTCTGGTAAAAACTAAGACAACTAAAATAATGGTTGTTATTTTGACATCTCCACTTCAACAACTTTAGGCCATGCTGAAAGCAGTCTCAGTTTTTACACTCCCAGAAAATATCTTTAAGTAGAGTTTCCAGTTGCTTCAGGCTCCTAATTCCTGAAAAACCTTAACAACTTCAGCAAGTTCAGACAAAAACTTTTCAGTAGTTTTCTACACAAACCACTCGACCTTTGTTTCTTGCTCTGCTGCTGCTCGCTCAGTCGGCCGAGGCCTCAACACAGGAATGTCATTAAGGCGTTTTAATGTTCCTCGTGTGCTCGGATCTTTACCATTATGGAATGTAATGGTGAGAGCGGGACAACAAAGACCGCCTTTCACTGCCAACGAGAGCGTCCGAAACGTCTCAGCTTTCTCCGACCGCTCGCTGACTTCAGAGGAAAAACTCTCTGATGAGTTAAAGAGAAACATTTCTACTGAAGGAAAAGTGAAGAGGGATTCACACACTCAGGTATCAACTGTAAACATACATGAATCTCCAGCTCTGGTTTCACATGGAGTGAGGAGGGAAAGACAAAGGAGAGAAATAAAGAAGGGAAACAGGAAGAAATGACAGGAAGGGGTGAAGGAGAAAGACACCAAAGAAGGAGGGACAGGAGAAAAAGAACAGAAAGAAGAAAAAGTGCTAAAATGTGGAAAGAAACAAAAAAGTGTTCAATAGGAATAAAAAGAAAAAAAAAGACAAGTACAGAGAGAAAAGAAAGAAGGAATGAGAATGAGGAAAGGTAGGAAACAAGAAAAAAGAGAGATAAGAAAAGGTGAGAAGAAAAAAGAAAATGAAGAAGAAAATGGTGAAAGAAGAGATGAAGAGAAAGAAAAGGTTAGAAAGAAAGGAGGGAAACAGCAAGACCAGATGGAGGGGAAAAAAGAAAAGGTAGGAAAGTTGAAAGAAAGAAAACAAAAAAGGAAATTTGGAAGAACATCTGAAAGAAAAGAGGACAAGAGAAGTAAGAAGGAGAGAAGGAAAGAAGTGAAACAGAGGGAAAGAAAGAAAGAAAGAAAGAAAGAAAGAAAGAAAGAAAGAAAGACGATATTATGTTTGGAGAGAAGAAGTAAAAGAATGAAGTAAGGAAAAGACAACAGTCACTGAGCTCGGTGTTGAATTGTGAATCTGTAAATGAACCTCAGCTGCACAGGAATGATGATATTTTTTAAGTAAAAAAAAGTCAGCTTGATATTTCAAACCATATTCGTTCCCTCTGTGTTCACGTTGGCAGACAGACCCAAAGTTCATCAGCAGATCTTAATGTTTCAGTCTGGAGCTCATTTGCTTCCTGTACCCATTTGTTTCTGTCGTTAGCTCGAGGGGAGTCGGCCAAATAAACACTCTGGACAGCTCCGCCGCTCACTGGCACGAACCCACTGCTCTGAAACTTGGCACCAACATCAACGGGACGAGATTCAGACGACAGCGACTGACAGGGTTTTAATTGAATCCATGCTGTTCGTTTGGACTCGGGCGCTCGCTGCTGTTCACACTGAGAAACAGACAGACTGTGTTTACTGTCGGAGCTGGAAGCCTCCTAAACAGCCACCGGGTGAATGTGAACATCTGTCCACATGCAGACACACACCTGCTGCGTCTCCAATCAGGAGCTGGACTCTCTACGTCCACATTTCCAGACCAATACGTCATGACAAGCCTCACAACTGCCGGTCCAGAAAACAGGAGATCCCATTTTGCTGTCATCACAGGGAGAGGTGGGAATTAAACCAAGAGACAGAGAGTCAAACCTGGTCCTCCCCCTCATCATCTCTCATGTCGACCCAGAATAAACCTCCAGAAATCAGAGAGAAAAGAAGCTGCAGAACTTCATTCAAAATCCTGCTGTTTTAAAGTTCTCTTCAGTATCACGTTAATCCAGTGGCAGCTGTCTGTACATCAGTGGATCCACTGCCAACAGGAGCTGATCACTGATAATTCAGCTGCTTTTAAAGGAGAATTTGACACAAATAGTAAAAAATAAAGTAAAAGTAAAAACACAGGCGAAGAAAGAGAAAACCAGTACCACCAACCACTGATAACCATCAGGAGCTTCAGTCCAACATGTTTTCAAAAGCTGTTGAGTGATTAAACAAGACAGTCCACCACAGACTGCTACAAAGACAATAAAATGTCTAATCTTTTTTAGTTTATGAACACACATGCATCCTCTAAATACATTTCCCCTTTACGCACACACACACACACAGCAGGAGGCTGAAGCTGATCCTCTCCAAACAGCGCGGTGGGAAAGCGTACAGGCTGCAGGGCTGAGGAGGGAAGAAGCAGCTGGAGAGTGTGATGTGATGCAAGGCGGAGGAAATCCAGGGAATTAGTGTGGATATGTGAAAGCTGCAGAGCTCACAGCAGAGAGAATTCCTCCGCTCAGAGGAAAAAAGGAGTCGTGTCCTACAGCATGTTCCAGCAGACAAGACACTTCCACATGAAAATATCTCAAGTTGAAGCAATAAATGTAAGAGCCACAACCATCAGTGTGAAGCCTGAGGAGGTTGTGTTTAGAGCTGTGAGCTGAAATACAGATGTAAAGTTGGCAACAGGAAGAAAAGTTTAAATTACATCAGTGTCCCTTTGAGTTTAAGTACAAATCAAAAGGATGCTGAGGCTTGGCAGTGTAACCAGCGTTCACCTCTGATAACCAGGAAACTGACGCAGAGAGTTAGAAACAGTTTGGTGTTTGGTACAGACACAGCACTTCCTGCTGCAGAAGAAGAAGGGGATCGTGGGTAATATGTTTCAGCTCAGTTAAAATCACCCAGTGCCCAGCAGACAGCAGTGCTTATCAGTGCACTGTGATGTGAGACAGAGGGAAGTATTATTCAACAGGGAGAAGGGGGAGGCAGTAATGGCAGAGTCTCCTCTGGCTGTCAACACCTCCCCTCCCACTCCTGTTGAGTCCATCAACACATACAGCCCGAGATAAGGAGAAACACTTCCAGGTTTTTATCTGAGGGAGGAGAGCGATCCAACCAGAGACAGGTGAGCGGTGAATCTCAGGTGCTCAGGGAGTTTCCTGAATCAGCCTCCAGCTGCAGCGTTTCACCTGAGATCTGCTTCCTGAACTCTGAAGACAAACAATAAGGAAAAAGATCATGTAAACTGAATCATTGATGAGGTGTTCTAAAACCACATCAAGCACCATCTGTGACTCCTGCTGGATCTCCTCCACTGTTTCAACTCTAAATCTCAGGAAGCCAAATCCAGAGAGCAGAGCAGCTGGGGAGCCGTGATTGTGCTGGTGCAGCCAAAAAACCACGAGCGGGCACCAAAACCAAGACTGTGGGAAGACAAAAGCCTGATGTGTAACATGGCCGTCAGTGGTGCTGCTATCTGCAGCTCTTTATTCATTTCCCACAGTTCACCAGGAACCAGCTGATCCTCGTGTGAACAGATCAGGTCCAGCTGGCAGAATGTGTCAGTCTGAGAAACACAGCACTTTGAAATGTTAACATTGACGCTCGTCCAGATTTATAGACCATCTGCAGATGTTTACACGGCAGGAAACAGATGAAGGGCTAAATCTTCACATTATCTAAACTGTCCCCTTCAACATATCAACTGTCTGATGGTGAAAAGACCAGAGGTCGTCCATCATCAGTCTGCTCTATTTCTGTCTTTCTCAGGACATTAACGTTCTCTGTCTGTCTGCTCTGTCTGTCTTTCTGTTTTCTTTGTCTCGTCTGTATCGCTGTCTGTCTGTCTGTCCTGTCTGCCTGTCTGTCTTCTGTCTGACTGTCTGTCTGTCTGCCTGTCTGTCTCTGTCTGTCTGTCTGTCTGCCTGTCTGATGTCTGTCTTTCTGTCTGCTCTGTCTGCCTGTCTGTCTTTCTGTCTGCTGTCTGTCTGCCTGTCTGTCTGTCTGTCTGTTTTCTGTCTGTCTGTCTGTCTGCTGCTGTTCCTGTCTGCTGTCTTTCTGTCTGACTGTCTGTCTGTCTGCCTGCCTGTCTTCTGTCTGCCTGCCTGCCTGTCTGCTCTGTCTGTCTGTCTTCTGTCTGTCTGTCTGTCTGCCTGCTGTCTCCTGTCTGCCTGTCTTTCTGTCTGCCTGTCCTGTCTGCCTGTCTCCCTGTCTGTCTGTCTGTCTGTCTGCCTGCTGTCTCCCTGTCCCTGTCTGTCTGTCTGTCTGCCTGTCTGTCTGTCTGTCTGTCTGTCTGTCTGTCTGTCTGCTCTGTCTCCCTGTCTGCCTGTCTTTCTGTCTGACTGTCTGTCTGTCTGCTGCTGTCTTTCTGTCTGCTGCTGCTGTCTGTCTGTCTGTCTGTCTGTCTGTCTGTCTTTCTGCCTGTCTTCTGTCTGCTGCTGTCTCCTGTCTGCCTGTTTTCTGTCTGTCTCCTGCTGCTGTCTGTCTGTCTGTCTGTCTGTCTTTCTGTCTGACTGTCTGTCTGTCTGCTGCTGTCTTTCTGTCTGCCTGTCTGTCTGCCTGTTCCTGTCTGTCTGTCTGTCTGCTGCTTCTCCTGTCTCCTGTCTGTCTGTCTGTCTGCCTGCCTGTCTCCCTGTCCCTGTCTGTCTGTCTGCTGTCTGTCTGTCTGCTGTCTGTCTGTCTGTCTGCCTGTCTGTCTGTTGCTGTCTGTCTGTCTGTCTGTCTGCCTGTCTGCCTGTCTGTCTGTCTGTCTGTCTGTCTGTCTGTCTGCTGCCTGTCTGCCTGTCTGTCTGTCTGCCTGTCTCCCTGTCTGCCTGTCTGTCTGTCTGTCTGCCTGTCTTTATGTAGAGTAACTGTGGAGATCAGTGATTTCAATCCTTTTAAAACTGAGTTTCCTTTTCTGTATCTCTACACGTTCTTTTTTCTTTCTGGCTGGTATAAACTGACAGTGACCGTCCAGCAGGTGTGTGTGTGTGTGTGTGTGTGTGTTTAGTCTCTGAGCTCCTCACTGACTGATGTTTGTGTTGGAATGTGGGCAGAGCGAGGATTAGCGGGGTAATCCTCGACCAGAACCAGGTTAATCCTGCACCTCGTCCCTCACAGCCCTGGACACTGAGCTGTTGAGACAGAACGCAGGGCTCAGGCTCGGTGCCGCTTTCTCAGGTAAAGAGAAAGAAAACAGACGGAAGAAGGCGGAGAGAAGGATAAATGATACCAAGATACCAACTAATCTGTTTATAGAGAGAAGTGACCTTATGAAGGATCAGCCAGAGCAGAAACAAGACTTGGTAAAAACCTGTGTATGTGTGTGTGGCTGGGTGTTAACTCACCACAACATCAGTTTTCACTTCAGCTCTCAGCAGAACTCTGCAAACACCTGACACCTGAGTGAAGGCAGGTTCAGTTCACACAAAATTTCTGATGTAAAAAGTCCAACAGCCTCCACCCACACAGACTGAGTAACAGTGTCCTCTGTTTTAACGACCTCTCACCTCTGCTCAGTGTCTGGAGTTCGGCGAGGGCTCGGTGACGGGGGACATGTGCGAGGACCTGTGCGTGCACGGCCTGGTCGAGTACAAGCGCTGCCTCTACTACGAGAACGGGAAGAAGGTGATCGAGGCGCGCTGGAGAGGAACCCCATCATCCTCAAGTCCAAACTGGAGAACTTCTCCTCCTACGAGCCGCTGGGAATACTGGACTACCAGGTGACGCCTTTTACTTTTTATCCAAATCAGAGTAAACAGTACAGAAGTATTTACAGTAATCTGTGGTCAACAGGACACAGCAGAGGAGCTCTCTCCTGTCGATGTGGTTTTCTACGCCACTCTGGAAGTAAGTCAGATCAGCACATAGCAAAATCACACCTGTTCTGTGTATCAGAGTTTACAGCGGCAGATTCATTTCCCTCTGATCTCAGGTACGAAACTCTCTGGGGCTGGCTGAGGAGAACGAGGACGAGGAAGGAGGAGGAGGAGGAGGAGGAAGTAACAGCTCTCTGGCCAAACTTTGGGGAAAGAAACTGAAAACAGAGACAAAGGTTACTCCAGAGCAGAGCTGGCCTCCCTCTGGTCCCTGCTGCAGCAGGAGGAGTACACCTTCCTCAGGTACGACAAGAGTCAGACAGGGAATAACTACTCCTGAAATATCCTGAAATCCTGAGGAGTACATTTACAGAAATGAAAATATATTGGCTCATTAAATGTGGATATTTTGGCCTTGAGATACAAACTTGAGGGTGTCATCAAAATAATTAGGATTCATCCTCTGGAGACCTTGAATATTAACAGCCATAGAACCATTTTCCCTGCATCTCCTTCCAAAAATGTAACCTGAAGTCTTATCCTCAAGTTTTTGTGGATCAGAGAGGATGAGAGTAAAGGTTTGTCTTCAGGTGGAGGGCACAGATGCTCAGACACCATGAGGCTGGAGGCCAAACCTCCACAGAGTGGTGAGGCGAGCTGAGCTGTGCTGCTGCTGGAGGCTGCAGACAGAGCTGCACTGACAAATGGAGTCCAGGAACAAGGCATATACACAAAGACATATATTTATTTGTTCCTACCTCTGTTCTCCAGAGTCCTGCAGGATCTCAGTACCCACGTGGCCAAGGTGTTGGGCTCCTGCGGTCATTTCTACGCCGTGGAGTACCTGTCTGCGGGACACGCCTGGGACCAGAACATCTTCTCCTGGAGGAGGTGGCTGTCTCGGGGTTGCAGGGTCAGGACCGAGACGGAGCCCGCGGGAGGTGGACCACCAGGGAGATGGTGCACCGCATCGCGCTGAGCTTCCTGGACATGGTGTGGCACTTTGACAACGACTTCACCCACAAGCTGCACCTGTGCGACATCAAACCGGAGAACTTCGCCATCAGAAAGGACCTGACGGTGAGTTTTCATCTACATCTCCACAGCTCACAATGAAAAGCACCAAGTGAGCCTGAGTGGCCTTAATGCCTTCCTGAGAATCTAATGAACATAAAGAGGATAAAAGCAAAGAGCAGAGAGCGCTGGCAGAGAAGAGATAAAAGGCTTTTTTAAAAAGCTATCAGAGAGAGTAGAGATGAAAATCACAGAGTGGACGGTGGAATACGTGAGGTTTTTCTTGAAGAGATGTTTTGTCAGCTGAAAGTAGAAGATGTGACCTGCTGCTGGGAGGGAGAAGGTCACTCTGCATCTGCTGCCAACACAAACACACACACACACATCTTTGTACCTTTCAAAAACAACCTAAGTATTGTGTAGCTTTGAGTCACCCTCACTCTGCATCTGCTGCCAACACACACACACACACACACACATCTTTGTTTACCTTTCAAACAACCTAAGTATTGTTAGTAGCTTTGCAGTTCAGGAAGAACCCTTCACCTTAAACTTCTGTTTTTTAACCTTATTTTCCACGTTAGAGTCCGTCCTCTAAAGTTCTTGTTTTTTGTCTCTGACAGACTCAGATTGTTCTTCTCAGAGTCTGACAACATGATGAGAGGATTCCTACAGAGACAGAGCTTTTTTATCAAAGAGGAAGATCCTTTAGTTTAACCAGAAACATCTCTATATATCTCTACCAGACTCCATAGAGAAAAACAGGGATTTAACCAGGAGCTGCTGGAATACCACTGCCTCCATCTGTTAGTGTGTCTGTGTTACTGTGAGACTTTCAGTGGTGGAAGAAAGTAATCAGATACTTTACTGGAGTAAAAGTACCACACAGTAACACAGACAGTTATTGTATCTAACTCCTAATCTCCAGCCATGACACCGTCACTCTGCTTCTTCAGATGAAAGAAATGTTTGTTGTTAATCTTTAATCTTTGTGGTTGGGACTGAGAACAAAGCAGCTGGTGTAGGTTTTGAAAGGACTTCACTACAACTGGATGTTTGTTTAAAAAGACTGAAGAGCTGGTGATTAAAACAGTTTCCTCTGAGGTGCAGCCAAACATTGTTATCAGAAAGCCACTATTAATCACTTTGTAATCAAACTTCTAAAACTGATTCATTCATCCTTATTATTCATCTGCAAAATGAAAACAAAAAGTTGAAGCTTAATTTAGCTCTTAAAATAAATCTAAGGAGCCTGACAAATAAAAATGGCCGTGCATTCTTCTGTGTTTTCCTTCAGTTAAATAAGTGTTGATGCATCGTGGGCAGAGCAGCACTGAGAAAGTAAAGCAAAGGTCTTTTCCCATCGTTATCAGATGGTTTCAGGGTTTATGCAGCAGACTGAGCCATGCTCTCATTAATCCAACACTTTGTGTGTCAGGTCTGTGCTGGGCTCCGGCCAACGACAACAATCACAACTGAAACTATTTTATCTTTCACACGTCTGGATGATGATTACTGGGAAAAAAGCTGTTAATAGAAAAGAAAAGACAAATAAATCCAGGTCCAGATGTGGCTCATTACTGATCTGGTAGTATGAGCAGGATTAGTGTTTTTCCAATAAAAGTGCTGACGGGGAACAGATTTAACAACTCACTGTTTATAACGCCAACACTGTAAATGTTGCATATAAAACAAGAACTCCCAGAATGTTTACCATGAAAACAGAGGGAGGTTCTTCTGCAGCAGCTTCTGCACAGCGCTCATGTTTATTTCATGCAGGTATTTTATAGACACATTAAACAGGAGGATTAGACTTAAAGGCTTCTCGTCCTCTCTAAAAGTAAAAATCAGGAACAACAGCTTCCACTGCAGTTGTAATGAATCATTGTATTTTAGATTTATAAGCACAGGTTTGGTGATATTCTGTATTTTTCTCCTTGTTAACAAACCTACTAACAGGTACTGTGTGTATCACAGCCTCACATCAGAGAGTATTAATCCGCCACTGAAAATAGTCCCAAACAAATGTTATTTCTTTCTATTATTTGCTTGATGAAAAACTAGAGTGAGCAGCTCATTTTTTAAAGAAATGAAACCAGCTAATGCTCAAGTCCAGGACTCAACTTTGACTCTTCAGTCTTTGTGATTTGGACTCAAACATCTTCCGACAGGGAAATTAGAAAGTGTTGGTTTGAGTCCGAGATGGAGACACGCAGTGTAAGAAAAACACAGCAGCAGAGACACAACAGAGACAAAAATGAGCCTGAGGCTGAGGTCTCACCTGTTGGCAGGTTGGCTTCAGGTCCCAGTAAACCACATTCGATTCACTTCAACAGCAGCCACTAAAAACAAGACACACATTTTAAATACA
>NW_026117620.1:0-85000 GCF_001640805.2 Lates calcarifer
TGTCTGTCTGTCTGTCTGTCTGTCTGTCTGCCTGCCTGCTGTCTGCCTGTCTGTCTGTCTGCCTGTCTCCTGTCTGCCTGTCTGTCTGTCTGTCTGCCTGTCTTTATGTAGAGTAACTGTGGAGATCAGTGATTTCAATCCTTTTAAAACTGAGTTTCCTTTTCTGTATCTCTACACGTTCTTTTTTCTTTCTGCTGGTATAAACTGACAGTGACCGTCCAGCAGGTGTGTGTTGTGTGTGTGTGTGTGTTTAGTCTCTGAGCTCCTCACTGACTGATGTTTGTGTTGGAATGTGGGCAGAGCGAGGATTAGCGGGGTAATCCTCGACCAGAACCAGGTTAATCCTGCACCTCGTCCCTCACAGCCCTGGACACTGAGCTGTTGAGACAGAACGCAGGGCTCAGGCTCGGTGCCGCTTTCTCAGGTAAAGAGAAAGAAAAACAGACGGAAGAAGGCGGAGAGAGAAGGATAAATGATACCAAGGATACCAACTAATCTGTTTATAGAGAGAAGTGACCTTATGAAGGATCAGCCAGAGCAGAAACAAGACTTGGTAAAAACCTGTGTATGTGTGTGTGGCTGGGTGTTAACTCACCACAACATCAGTTTTCACTTCAGCTTCCAGCAGAACTCTGCAAACACCTGACACCTGAGTGAAGCAGGTTCAGTTCACACAAAATTTCTGATGTAAAAAGTCCAACAGCCTCCACCCACACAGACTGAGTAACAGTGTCCTCTGTTTTAACGACCTCTCACCTCTGCTCAGTGTCTGGAGTTCGGCGAGGGCTCGGTGACGGGGGACATGTGCGAGGACCTGTGCGTGCACGGGCCTGGTCGAGTACAAGCGCTGCCTCTACTACGAGAACGGGAAGAAGGTGATCGAGGCGCGCTGGAGAGGAAACCCCATCATCCTCAAGTCCAAACTGGAGAACTTCTCCTCCTACGAGCCGCTGGGAATACTGGACTACCAGGTGACGCCTTTTACTTTTTATCCAAATCAGAGTAAACAGTACAGAAGTATTTACAGTAATCTGTGGTCAACAGGACACAGCAGAGGAGCTCTCTCCTGTCGATGTGGTTTTCTACGCCACTCTGGAAGTAAGTCAGATCAGCACATAGCAAAATCACACCTGTTCTGTGTATCAGAGTTTACAGCGGCAGATTCATTTCCCTCTGATCTCAGGTACGAAACTCTCTGGGGCTGGCTGAGGAGAACGAGGACGAGGAAGGAGGAGGAGGAGGAGGAGGAGGAAGTAACAGCTCTCTGGCCAAACTTTGGGGAAAGAAACTGAAAAACAGAGACAAAGGTTACTCCAGAGCAGAGCTGGCCTCCCTCTGGTCCCTGCTGCAGCAGGAGGAGTACACCTTCCTCAGGTACGACAAGAGTCAGACAGGGAATAACTACTCCTGAAATATCCTGAAATCCTGAGGAGTACATTTACAGAAATGAAAATATATTGGCTCATTAAAATGTGGATATTTTGGCCTTGAGATACAAACTTGAGGGTGTCATCAAAATAATTAGGATTCATCCTCTGGAGACCTTGAATATTAACAGCCATAGAACCATTTTCCCTGCATCTCCTTCCAAAAATGTAACCTGAAGTCTTATCCTCAAGTTTTTGTGGATCAGAGAGGATGAGAGTAAAGGTTTGTCTTCAGGTGGAGGGCACAGATGCTCAGACACCATGAGGCTGGAGGCCAAACCTCCACAGAGTGGTGAGGCGAGCTGAGCTGTGCTGCTGCTGGAGGCTGCAGACAGAGCTGCACTGACAAATGGAGTCCAGGAACAAGGCATATACACAAAGACATATATTTATTTGTTCCTACCTCTGTTCTCCAGAGTCCTGCAGGATCTCAGTACCCACGTGGCCAAGGTGTTGGGCTCCTGCGGTCATTTCTACGCCGTGGAGTACCTGTCTGCGGGACACGCCTGGGACCAGAACATCTTCTCCCTGGAGGAGGTGGCTGTCTCGGGGTTGCAGGGTCAGGACCGAGACGGAGCCCGCGGGAGGTGGACCACCAGGGAGATGGTGCACCGCATCGCGCTGAGCTTCCTGGACATGGTGTGGCACTTTGACAACGACTTCACCCACAAGCTGCACCTGTGCGACATCAAACCGGAGAACTTCGCCATCAGAAAGGACCTGACGGTGAGTTTTCATCTACATCTCCACAGCTCACAATGAAAAGCACCAAGTGAGCCTGAGTGGCCTTAATGCTTCCTGAGAATCTAATGAACATAAAGAGGATAAAAGCAAAGAGCAGAGAGCGCTGGCAGAGAAGAGATAAAAGGCTTTTTTAAAAAGCTATCAGAGAGAGTAGAGATGAAAATCACAGAGTGGACGGTGGAATACGTGAGGTTTTTCTTGAAGAGATGTTTTGTCAGCTGAAAGTAGAAGATGTGACCCTGCTGCTGGGAGGGAGAAGGTCACTCTGCATCTGCTGCCAACACACACACACACACACACACATCTTTGTTTACCTTTCAAAACAACCTAAGTATTGTTAGTAGCTTTGCAGTTCAGGAAGAACCCTTCACCTTAAACTTCTGTTTTTTAACCTTATTTTCCACGTTAGAGTCCGTCCTCTAAAGTTCTTGTTTTGTCTCTGACAGACTCAGATTGTTCTTCTCAGAGTCTGACAACATGATGAGAGGATTCCTACAGAGACAGAGCTTTTTATCAAAGAGGAAGATCCTTTAGTTTAACCAGAAACATCTCTATATATCTCTACCAGACTCCATAGAGAAAAACAGGGATTTAACCAGGAGCTGCTGGAATACCACTGCCTCCATCTGTTAGTGTGTCTGTGTTACTGTGAGACTTTCAGTGGTGGAAGAAGTAATCAGATACTTTACTGGAGTAAAAGTACCACACAGTAACACAGACAGTTATTGTATCTAACTCCTAATCTCCAGCCGATGACACCGTCACTCTGCTTCTTCAGATGATGAAGAAATGTTTGTTGTTAATCTTTAATCTTTGTGGTTGGGACTGAGAACAAAGCAGCTGGTGTAGGTTTTGAAAGGACTTCACTACAACTGGATGTTTGTTTAAAAAGACTGAAGAGCTGGTGATTAAAACAGTTTCCTCTGAGGTGCAGCCAAACATTGTTATCAGAAAGCCACTATTAATCACTTTGTAATCAAACTTCTAAAACTGATTCATTCATCCTTTATTATTCATCTGCAAAATGAAAACAAAAAGTTGAAGCTTAATTTAGCTCTTAAAATAAATCTAAGGAGCCTGACAAATAAAAATGGCCGTGCATTCTTCTGTGTTTTCCTTCAGTTAAATAAGTGTTGATGCATCGTGGGCAGAGCAGCACTGAGAAAGTAAAGCAAAGGTCTTTTCCCATCGTTATCAGATGGTTTCAGGGTTTATGCAGCAGACTGAGCCATGCTCTCATTAATCCAACACTTTGTGTGTCAGGTCTGTGCTGGGCTCCGGCCAACGACAACAATCACAACTGAAACTATTTTATCTTTCACACGTCTGGATGATGATTACTGGGAAAAAAGCTGTTAATAGAAAAGAAAAGACAAATAAATCCAGGTCCAGATGTGGCTCATTACTGATCTGGTAGTATGAGCAGGATTAGTGTTTTTCCAATAAAAGTGCTGACGGGGAACAGATTTAACAACTCACTGTTTATAACGCCAACACTGTAAATGTTGCATATAAAACAAGAACTCCCAGAATGTTTACCATGAAAACAGAGGGAGGTTCTTCTGCAGCAGCTTCTGCACAGCGCTCATGTTTATTTCATGCAGGTATTTTATAGACACATTAAACAGGAGGATTAGACTTAAAGGCTTCTCGTCCTCTCTAAAAGTAAAAATCAGGAACAACAGCTTCCACTGCAGTTGTAATGAATCATTGTATTTTAGATTTATAAGCACAGGTTTGGTGATATTCTGTATTTTTCTCCTTGTTAACAAACCTACTAACAGGTACTGTGTGTATCACAGCCTCACATCAGAGAGTATTAATCCGCCACTGAAAATAGTCCCAAACAAATGTTATTTCTTTCTATTATTTGCTTGATGAAAAACTAGAGTGAGCAGCTCATTTTTTAAAGAAATGAAACCAGCTAATGCTCAAGTCCAGGACTCAACTTTGACTCTTCAGTCTTTTGTGATTTGGACTCAAACATCTTCCGACAGGGAAATTAGAAAGTGTTGGTTTGAGTCCGAGATGGAGACACGCAGTGTAAGAAAACACAGCAGCAGAGACACAACAGAGACAAAAATGAGCCTGAGGCTGAGGTCTCACCTGTTGGCAGGTTGGCTTCAGGTCCCAGTAAACCACATTCGATTCACTTCAACAGCAGCCACTAAAAACAAGACACACATTTTAAATACACATATGTTACTGTTGGCTCTGCTTACACCTGATATCAAAGCCTGGACTCTTAAAGTCTTGTCTTCTTAATTCTTGCTGCCAGTTTGGCAGCGTTGTGCTCATAAACTCCCCATCACTCAGCTGAACTGATAAAACTTACTGGATGTCTGACAAAACACCTTAAACTCTACACTTCAGTGGGTAATTTCATTCCGACTTGATGCTCTGGAAAAACGTCTGATTTATAAGGATACTAACACTGAGTGTAGCTCAGTGGAGTGTGGACTGTGCCACCTGAATATTTATACACATTTTCAGTAATTAGAATTAATGGAGCATGTGTTTCCCGCAGGTTGTAGCCATCGATGTGGACATGGCGTTCTTCGAGCCGAAGATGAGGGACATCCTGGACCAGAACTGCAGCAGTGATGACGACTGTAACTTCTTCGACTGTTCGTCCAGGTGTAACCTCAACAAACGCAGGTGCAGCCCCCGACGCAGGAACAGCAACCTGCAGGTAAGACAGAGACACACAGATTTAACTTTCCAACAGAATTAAAGTGGTGAAATGAGCTCACTAAAAATAATGCATCATGGACTATTACCTGTAAATGGTAATTTTACTTAATGCAGTTTTGTTCAAAGTCACACTCCAACATAAAGTTTTATTTTATCTTTCACTCTTCTGTATTTTATTTGTTGTTTTAGTCTTTCATTGTGAACACTGCAAACAAAAACAAAAGAACAAAAAAAACCTAAACAAGAGAAAAGCGATAAAACTGGAGAAATATTATTTTAAATGTTTTTTTTCTTATGATCTTGGAAAGAGGAATTTTCCTGTTCTGTTGGCAAATAATTTTACTTATTTTAAATGATGTTTTTTTCTTGTTTCTTGGTGGAGTTTTTTGCAGCGGCTTTATAATTCTGGTAATTCTAGTTTAAAGCATTTAAAATGGTCTGTTTTTTAAATCTGTTTTTGTATGGCACTTTGAGATTTGCTTTATAAATAAAATGAATTATTATTATTATTAAACTACTCAGAATATTAGTGATAAAATGTCAAGTTATATTATTATTATAACAGGTTATAATATCTTATAAGATAATTAAGGACCAAAAAGCTTGACACAGGTGAAAAGCTCTGACATAAAACAAAAAACAAAACAAGCAGATATTTCCTGGATTTCTTACTTATTTTGCTTTTTGCAGTGAAGCACTGTGACATTCGCTCAAGAAATTTGAACATGTTATTTTTCTGGCTAAGAACAAAACTCCCTGTGTGATGTTCTGTTTCTGTAATTTCTTTAAATCCAGAATATCTGAAATATATGTTCAACTTTTAAAACATGCATTTGTTTAATATGGAAACTGGAGTTTAGTGGCCAAAGAGAAGTCAAGAGAGATGTCACACCTGGTGTGCTATTGTTTTATTTCATTATTTACAGCTGAGTTTGATTAAATTAGAAGGTGATGTTCGATGAAATAAAACATAATAATAATAATGAAACATCACTGATTAACATGTAAACCACTTTGAGATGAAATCAGAAGCTGCAAAATTCTAACTTGGATCACTTTAGAAAGATTTTCTCTCCTCGTGTTTTCCCTCAGCTCCTGTAACTGTAATCCACTGCATCAGTAATTAGTCTGTGTCATATTTAAAGCTTCTCTGACCTCTGATCGCTGCTTTTCTCTGAACGTTCGTTCCTTGTAAACTGAGGCCTCGACACACTCCCTCCGCCGTAGCCCGTCTCGCTCCTAATAAGGCGGTTGATAAATTATAGGCTTGTCTGTTTCTCCTCAGTAATCCATCTTTCTCAACATTTAATTATACGTGTGTGTGCAGCAAAGCGACGACTGGAATGATAATTACTGATCGGAGGAGAGGAGGCTGAACCCGCTGACACGTTGTGGCTTTAACTCTGTTTTTATTGGAAACCTGCAGATTTTTCAAATATATTTCAATTCATTTATTTATTTCACATTCTTTAAAAGTTTCTGTACATGTGTTTTTCTGCAGGTTTAAACATCCAGAGGAAAAAGAGAGAGATAAATGTAATCTTTTTTTTTCTCTCTAAACCAACAGAAGGCTGTAAAAATGTCAGTGAGTCAAACAGGACGTTAATTTTATTACTTTAATACTAAGGTCATAAAATAAAAGAGTAAGTTCAGCTTATAATGATTTTTATGTTTGTTATTTATTCTTTTTGACCTCAGTATATGTCACCATTCACTAACCAATAAAACATAATATCATCATTTAACAGCACAAATTAAAAAGTATAAAAACCTCATTTTAATTAGTAAAAAATTCTTTAACTCTAAATAAATGTGAATAATTTTTATTGATCTCCTGTGACACATTCATTTAGCTGAAATGAACTGTTAACTTTATGTAGTGCAGGTCATTTTAATTCTTTAATTATTAAAGAAGTGTTTTGTCTAATTTAATTTTTCATCAGGACAAATCTTACTGAAATATTTTTAAATATACAACTCATTGATCTTTGTGGGAAAAAGTCAAATGTGACTGTTTGATTGCAAATTACATTTTTTTTTTTGCATCAGAAAATGTTTAAATAAAATTATTATTATTACAATAATGAAAGTAACTGTAATAACATAAAGTACATTTTGCTGTTATCATTTTCCAGTGTTACATTATATTATTACAGCTGTTAAATGCACAGGGTGATTTTATTTTTGTTACAGCACTAGGATTAATACAATTATTAACATTAATATACCATTAATAATACTATATTCATTATTGGCTGAATCAGTGTCATTTTAAAACAAATATAATGAATCACTATATTATTATTATTATTATTATTATCATTATTATTACCACTTGCCGTTTTGCATCGGCCCGTCAGACTCGAAGGAAATGTCTGGGACACAGAAGCTGAGCCGGACATCGTCCGCCGTCATCGCCATGACAACACCGGGACAGACTCTCATCACCCTGCCGGCTCCTGTATCACATGTCATATGACACCAGATACCTGCATTCATCAGAGGAGAATGTGTAAATATGAGACGGAGGGAAAATAGTTTTGTGTGGGTGATGACTGGATGGGATGCAAAAAAAAAAAAAGTGGTACAGGAGGAGAAGATGTAATCGATAAAAATGAAAGAAAAGAAGATGAAGAAACAAAGAAAAAGAAAATAAGGATGAAAGGATGAACTGAGAAAATGCAGATGAGGAGAAAAAGAGCAACAACAAAAAAAAAGAAAAAGGAGGAAAAAGTCAAAATCAAGAACAGAAGAAAAGGTTAAAAAGAAGAGAATAAAACCAGAACAAAATAAAAAAAAGACAGAAAACCAGAGAAGAAGATGAGAAGAAAACAGTAAAAGGAGAAGATGGAAAAAAATGAACAAAAGATCAGAAGAACAAAGGGGAAGAAAAGAGAAGAGGAGACGAGTGAAGACGGGACCAGACAGAGGAGACAGGAGGACAGGAGGTGTTGATGACACGGTGATGACACGCTGGCCTCCTATTGGTCCATCTGAGGCTCCACAGGTGTCTCCTGAGCACGACCTCTGATGACCCTCCACCTGTCAATCATCTCCTCAGAGAAAGGAGGCATTGTCTTTGTGTGTGTGTGTGTTGTACTGACTGATGTGTGTGTGTTTGATAATGAAAAGCGAGGTGTCATCTGCATAATGGAGATAAAAACAGATCCTCTTCAATCACTCATCAGTTTCTCTTCTCTTCTTTCCTCTTGTTCTATTTTCTTTGTCTCCTTTTATTTCATCTCCTTCCTCCATCTATCATTTCCTTTCCTGTCGTCTCTCCACTCCATCTGTTCTTTCCTTTTCCTCCTTTTGTCTTCTTTCCTTCCTTTCTTTTCATCCACTCTCTCCTCCATTTATTCATCTTCTCACCGTCATTCCTCTTCTTCGTACTTTCATTTCTCTCCTCTTTTCCCTTCCCATCATCTCTTCTTTCTCCTTCTCTCTCCTCCTTCATCACCTCCTTTTCTTTCTTCTCCCCTCACTCTCCTGTTTTCATTCATCTCTTCTTCCCTCTATCCACTTCTTTCATCTCCTCTCAACTGCTTTTTACTTTCACTCCTCTTTCCACCTTTGACTTTGCATCTTCATCCTTTATTTTTTTCTTTCTTCTCACAACTCTATCTTCTCCTTACCTATCCACTCTTCCCCTCTTTCTTCTTCTTCATTTGCTCCTTTTCTTTTCCCTCTCCTCTTCAGGTGATTTGTGAGAAGATTTTCAGGCCGTGGTTTTCTCCAACTCTGCTCGGGGCCAAAGCAGGACTCCCTCTGCAGGTACCAGGCTTTTAGAATATTTTTGTTTCTCTGTTTAATTATTTGCATCATTTGGTTCATTACAGTTTCTTCATGGATCTGTGTGTTGCAGGTGGAGCTGCAGCGAGTGGTGCAGGAGTGTTCAGAAGCAGATGGAGGTGTGGAGGAAACAGAGGAGGACGGAGGAGGAGGAGGCAGAAGAGACATCCATCAGCGTCTCCTCAAGATCCTGACCCGCCTCCTCCACGAGGGAGGGGCTTCAGGTGAAGGAGGAGGGGCGTGGGAGGAGAAAGACCACGTCCACACTGCACTGAACTTCTGAGGAGCTGAAAGGAAAGCTAAAGGACCTGCAGAGGGAGAAACATACCAGTGCACTCTCTACTCTTAATACAGGAATAAAGACACTGACACTCTATTTCTCCTGATTTGGGACATTTGGTTCCAATGAAAGGAAGAACTGAAGTGGTCCTGACCTCTGACCTCACCTTTGGGGTGAACTGTGAGCCAGACCTTCTCACCCAGCAGGTGATCTGAGGTCTGGACCTCACTAATACTCTTAGGTCTGAGTGGGAATAAACCCCCCCCCCCCCCCCCCAGGAAAAGTCAACAGACTGTTGGACATACACCAGGGAACAATTTACTAAATGTTGTGTCCCAGTGTCGACTATCTGTGGAGAGACCTGCACATCAGGACTGGAAACTGAGACAAACTCAGCAATGCCTTAAGTGTCTTCTCATCAGAGGGATATATTATGGATCCTGTGTACATGGATCCTCTCTGATTTTTTCTTCCTTTACTAAACCAGTTAGTCTCAGTGAGATTTAAAAACTCTCTCTCGTTTGAAGAGAGACTGTAGTAAGAAAACGTCTGTGTACATAAAGTATAAACGC
This sequence comes from Lates calcarifer, assembly GCF_001640805.2. NCBI lineage: Eukaryota > Metazoa > Chordata > Actinopteri > Centropomidae > Lates > Lates calcarifer. The sequence continues at coordinate 9,510 of NW_026117620.1, forward strand.
TGTAAAAGGCTCTATGTAGGAAGTGAAAATGTATTAATGATGTAAAACTTTGGTTTCATAGCTACAGTAAGGACTAATGGAGTCCATGGTCATGTGTCAGGCTTTTAAGTTTGACAGTAAACTGGTGAGTTTAGTGGTTTTCACCCATTATTTAGTCATTTTAGACCGATCTGATAACTGATGTTGTCGGACTGAAGCTGCTAAATTTAACTGTTTTCATTCCCATGCTTTCAGTGGCTTTAAAGGTCTAGTTCAACATTTAGATTTAGATGACAACTGGATATAAAGCACGCTCTTATAGCTCAGAGACTGCGTCTATAACAAGCAAACCAAGCAAAATTTTAATTTGGCTGCCGTCGCCTTCAAAGTCAACAATACATCACTCCCTTAATCCCTGATTGCACCTCATATGAAGACTGGAAACAGTTAGCCTGGCTCTGTCAACACGTAACATACCAAACACATTATATCTTATCGTTCATTTCCCCAACTGCCGTTCTTAATTTATTAGTTTTTGTGTTTACGTCTGCAGTTGGACTGGATCTCACGGGTTCTGTGACATCGCTGAGTCATCTTGATTTTAACGTGCTGTAGCTGCGACTAAATGGCCTCAGCAGGGCCAGGCTTCTGTAAACTGACAAACCAAATGTAGTAAGGTTTGTTTTCATACGTACGGTTCAGCTGAATAATAAAATCTATCATGTTTAGAGTTTTGTGTGTGTTTGTTCGTACATCATCATGCTAGTAAATGTTAGCAGCAGTGCGACAGTTTGTCTGCTCTATGTTTAACATTTATTACACATCAGCGCAGCTGTGGACAGACCATGTGACCTTGGTGTTAATACAGTCAAACCACTTTCTTGCTCAGTCTCTGATAAGAATCAGACAATTTCCTCTTGTCTCACCTTCAGCATGAAAAGCAGTTGTGGTCTTGCATGTCGACACAGTCCAGTGGAGACAGGTTTGTGCATTAGAGATGATAATGAAGAGGATAAGTGTCCTTTTCGTCCAGCACTGGTCACTTTTAGGCGACGCAGGAGAAAGCTCTCATCTCGCTGAGACAATGAAATGAATGAAAACTGTGCAGCAGTGAGGTATTACATTCAAGCAACTCACAACCAACATGATATTTAGTTTACACCTGCACCCAGCCTTCAAATTCCAGAGAAACCCCCAAAATAAATGTGCGAGCTGGCGGACGTGTGGTATGTTTGGTTATTCAATATGAAACACAAGGACTCTGACATTGTCCAGATATTTTATAAAGAATTTACAGTGTGCGATCGCTGGTTTGTTCAGCTGCAGCACTCTGACGGTTTCTTCTTAATGTAAAGTCTCTCATATATAAACAGTCCTCTGTGTCTGTCTCTGCAGGATCAGGTTCCTGATCTGCTCCAGCTGCTTCTCAAAACAGCAGCTGGTAGTTTAGTTTTCTTAACGTGCTGCGAGTGAGTGAGCCTCAAACTAAAACACATCATCATTACTGAGGTTAGACAAATCAAACACCCCTCGTCTGTTCTCCTCCTGTGTGTTTAATGCCTCCACTGATGACTGTGCATATTTTACTGGATGGTCTCACCAGGAATAAAGAAATGATTGCAAAGTTTAAAGTTTGACAGACATAAATATCAGGAGACCAACTCAGCTCAAGACTGTAATATTTCAACACAGGGAAGAACCCAGCAGGATTTCAGCTCTGTGGTTTTCCCTCCATCAGCAGCGATATGCATCTATATTACCTCCTCCTCCTCCTCCTCCTCCTCCTCCTCCTCCTCCTCCTCCTCCTGCTGCTGCGAGCTCCAGGCAGATTGAGTTTCTGTGTTTTTGCAGAAGAAGAGAGATGAAGAAGCAGCAGGAGACTGGAGGTAGACACCACATGTCAGAGACAGCGTCCATTCAACTCAAGAATCCAAAATATAAACTAAAGCTTCTATTTATAAAATACAGATATGAGAACAATTTCAATGTGAGTCTGTTTTTGAAGCTTGAAAATCTTAACATCCGCTTATTTTAAAATTGTAGTACAGAGATGCAAAGAAGGAAGATACGATAGTTCCATAAGTATTTAAGAATGTTTCCATCCTCTGTTTTTTTAATGTGCCTACAAAAACTCTGCATGATTACAATTACAATATCTTAACTTACCATCATTTGGAGGTTTTCCTAGGCAAATCCAACGGGGGAGGAGACCCCAGGGTCGACCCAGAACACCTCAGAGTCCCTCAGGAGGAGCTGGGAAACCAGAGGGACATCTGGAAAGCTCTACTTATTCTGTTGCCATGTACCCAGCCCTCGATGAGCAGAGGAGACCTGTGAACTCAGAGCTTTCAGAAAATTTTCATTTGCATAAAAAACCTGAGGGGAAATGCAGATTTCTTTTTTTTGTTTTTTGCTTTGACTGGAGCTCTTTTAATAACTTCATCATGTTGTGTCCTCTTCCTCTGCAGCTCTTATTCACACAGCAGGAGAGGAGGGAAACAGGACGTCACTCAGGTTTTATTTGAATGATTTTCAGTCATTGTACTCACCAAAGTTTATATCTGAGATGTGTGAATATGGAAAGACACTGAAAAGACGTCTGACAGGTCGAGCAGTCAGATCATCAGACAACCAGCAGGTTCAACAACATCTGGAAAAGAAAACAAACACGGCAGAGTTGGCGATCTTTTTAGCTCGGAATTCCCTCTTTGTGTGACGAGGACTTAGACCTCAGCTCTGCATGGAAACACAGCTCACACCCGAAAGAGCGATTTCACACTAAAAAGACTATAAAATTGGAAGATACTGACTTTATTTATGCAGCTCAGACTGCTGAACCACTGGTGCAGAAATGTGCATGAGGTCCTGATGTGTCCCTGATGTGCATTCATTTGAGTTTCTTGGACGTGTAAGAAAGAAACAGAGACAGAACAAGAGACAAACTGGTGTCACCACAGTCAGTTTTATGGAAGAGATTTACGTGGAAATCTTCCAGAGCTCTTCTGGCACTGTGTTGAGTTCAGCCTGGCATCGTTCCACTGTTTTCATTTCCAAAACAACACACACTGCAAAAAAAAGAAGAAGAAAAAATATTCTGATTGAAAAGTGAACACTGGGGAGATTTTACTGGAGAGCAGAACAGAGAAAGGCGAGTCTCTGTTGAAGATATTTAACCCTTCATCAGATCTTTTTCCTCTCTGGTTTCTTGAGATAGAAAACACCCCTGACCTGCCAGGATGATGATCTCGAGCACTGCATTTTACTGAGAAAACCTCAGACCGTATTTCTGGTTATTTGAGTTTAACAGCTTTCCAACAGTTACCTCACACTATTTTTCCAGAGCTCCACTTCCTTGTTTCAATAAAGAGGAAAAGCAGAAGCAGATGATCCCATTAGTATCATTTTCATCAAATTTAACTTCATGAAGCAGCTCTGTTTGAGGAGGGATTTTCAGACGTGGGTCAGTTTTGTCTAACGAGGCGTTCAGACCAGGAATATCTGGTTTGGTGTTTGCATGTTACAGGTTCCATCTAGGATCCAGTTTCCAGTTTCAGAAAGTTTCCCTGGCGACAATCACTTTATCCAGATTGCAGCTTTGATTTTATCCACAAATCAACCATGGAGCCACATGCTGCTGCCACCCCGGGGTTTGTTTTTAATTTGCACGCCAATAGAACTTTTCCAGACTCTTGTGTGCTAAAGGACGGCTTTAGACCGGACATTTCTTACAGTGCAGAAGCAGAGACAGCTCCGAGCACTTTAACAGGAACAGTGTTGTTAAACTGATGTCACAGATCATCAGCTGTTTGAGACTCTTTCATCTTCCAAAGAAAACACTGAGGTTAAACATGTTGCTCAGCACACTGTCAGAGTATTTAACATCAGCAGTAAGAGACAGACACACCTGCTGATCAGCATGTTCTGATTCAGTCTGTACTCAACATTTATACAGGCAATAAGTACAGATGGAATTAAATTATGGAGCAAAATGAGCAGATTATTTGTGGCAGTATTGTCATTAAAATCTCTGATATCTAGTCTGTGAGATTTCCCCTCTTTCCAGTCCGAACTTGCACCCCTTCATGCAGGAGGTAGACAAGTTCAGTCACAGTTGGAATCCATCATGTTTGCCAGAAGAAATTCAATATATTTCAGGTTACTTAACTCCACTTTAGGATGAGATCATTAGAGATTTATGATGTTGGTTGACGTCTGATAAATGAAAGAAGTGCAGTGTTTATTGTACAATGGTGGAGACAAATGACCTGGGTTTGTTGGTAACTGCAGGGTTCATTCAGCCTCTGTGTTGAATCGAAATAGCACAATTTTATAAAATAAAATAATTTTTTTTTTTCGTTTCAATCTATTACTGTAGGAAATTCACTCGTTTTACATCCAGTAACTGGAGCCACAGATGGGATCTGACTGCTGTGGAAACAAAAAAAAACCTTGAAGCGAGTTTGGCCTAAAAACAATCAGCAAAGTTTTCCTGGATTGGAAATCAGCAGAAGTCATCTGCATCTAATTTCATGATATCTAATGTTTCCAGCAGCCACTGGGAGAGCCAAGTGAAGCTGATCTTCATTATCCCTGCTAGAGAAACTCTGCTGGGAGTCACGCCCACTCTTCAATAAACATTAAATCACTTCAGTTTAGTTGCACAAGAGAGAAAAGTTAAAGTGGACAGACTGACAGCAGAGGAGGAAACACTGAGAGAATACACTGAGAGAGACAGATGTCTTAAACCTGGACAAATAATCCCAAACTGTCTGTGTGGACACATAACACTGGAACGTTTGGGTGAACTGACCCTTTAAGAGAATCTGTATCCCATTTAACAGAAAAGCTGTTTATTTGTCTTCAACTGAAAAACACTTTGACACTGGATTAGAGTTTGAATCTTTCAAGACAGGAGACACTGAGCGAGCAGGACATTTGACACTGAAAATAAATCAACTGTTCAGTGCTCGCTGTCTCTAATATATATCTTTAATTTGTTATTACTGATCAGCCGACACATAAACTGATATCAACAAGTCGTCAGAATCAAACAACAAGACATTCTGTTTGTCCATGTCAGTCAGCACATGATTACACTGCAGAAAAACACCGTCATTATTCAGTCAACACAAGAATAACTGGGTGGGATTTAGGGAAACATTGTGGTCTGGGTTGAAATAAACTGAAGTTAGGGGAACTCTGATCATCCTGTTGAGCTGTAACATGATTATAGTGATATACTGATTCCAGCCACTCTACATGAGGTGTTTGTGAGTTTGTGGGTTGATGACAGGGACAGGTGGTAGAAATATGACTCCAGGTCATTCTGACGTTGTCTTGTTGTAAATGTTCTTGGCTGATGAGGCCACAGCTCCACAGACATTCAGAGTTGGAGCTGTCTGACGTCCAGCTGCTCGATGGTCAGTAAATCTATCAAACTGCACATCTTCTACATCGAACTACTAGAGTCAGCACCTTGTACTTTCATGGCTCCAGTTAATTAGTATGTGAATTCTTGAGTTTGAGTGGTGAGATCAGGATGAGCGGACAACCTGAAAACAGCTGTGTGGAGGCAAAGTAAACGGAGGAATCTGTATCTGCTCATCGGATCAGTTTAAAACTTGGTGGGTGTATTGCTGTGGACCAAAAGAAGCACAGTGTCGACCGTGAAGTTTTTTGGATGAATGGCTTTTCTACACCTGGTAATTTACAGTGTGCACATGTTCTCGAGGACGATGCTGGATTAACTCAGACTGAGCAATCAGCTCCTACCACACACACACTTGAAGTAAAGAGTAATCGGCTGCTGAGTAATCAGTAAAGTAATGTGTGATGAACTCTGCTGATTACAGTAATAATCAGTGTAAAAGGTCGGGGAGCGTTCAGGGTCATTGGCTTGTCTGTTGGTTTGAAACTGGAAACAAACAGCAGCCTCCTGTGTTAACTGTCTGATGTCTTATTGATCCATCCATCCTCACTGCGCTGTGGTGGAAGTGTCCACTGACTGACACTGTCCTCACACCTCTGAGGACACACACTGACTCACACTGGAGCTTCACCATCTGATTTATTAAGTCGGTCCATCTGAAGTACAGCCACTCGCTCAGCTGCTCATTATCAAAGCTGACTGCTGCCAGAACGTTTAGTGCTCGTTTCTGCTGGTTTGTGTGTCTGTGAACAACCTTTACCTCCTCCACTTAAAGGTTCAGTTCACCCAAACTGTGAGTTCAGCCTCGCAGTCAGTACACCAGACGTGAACGGAATTTAATTTATGGTGCACAAGGCTTTAGGAGAGGACATTTAAATAATTCAACAGAAGCAGTGCCACTATCACTCTAAATAATGCACACAACACAATGTCATCTTGTGTCTTTGCTCCAGTGAAATCTTAGTGCAAAGTTTGTTGTTGTTTTAAAAGCCTGACTTTCTAATGAATCGATGGTGGAGTCCGGTGCACTCTGAGTTTGAGCCATGCCTCTCTGCTCCAGTTCAATTAAAGAACACGAGATAAGAGGTGTTAAAACGGCATATTGGTTCTGTTCTCTAAAAACTAATTTCACACTGTGTTAAGTCTGAACTGGGAGCAATAAACTCTGTGAGCTGTGATGAAGAGGAGAGAGAGAGGAGAGGGCAGAGAGACCGAGGGGTTATAACACACTGCATCCTGTTCTCTCCAGGATGAAATAAAACAAATAAAAAGAAAAAAGATGTTCACTTTGAGCAGAGGAGAGATGTTTTGGAGATTCATGTTGACGCCAGGAAGTTCCCGATTCTCCATCTGCATTTCAAATCTAAAGAGAAAAGACAAAACATTCAAATACCTGTATGAAACCTTTACTGGACAAAGAGAAGGTAACAGCAGAATCTTCTGTTCTCCCTCTGAAGGGAAACAAACTAACAACCAGACTCCATAGAGAAAAACAGGGATTTAACCAGGAGCTGCTGGAATACCACTGCCTCCATCTGTTAGTGTGTCTGTGTTACTGTGTGGTACTTTTACTTCAGTAAAGTATCTGATTACTTCTTCCACCACTGAAAGTCACACAGTAACACAGACACAGTAACAGATGGAGGCAGTGGTATTCCAGCAGCTCCTGGTTAAATCCCTGTTTTTCTCTATGGAGTCTGGTATGAGATATATAGAGATGTTTCTGGCTTAAACTAAAAGGATCTTCCTCTTTAATAAAAAGCTCTGTCTCTGTAGGAATCCTGTCATAATGCTGTCAGACACTGAGAAGAACAATCTGAGTCTGTCAGTGCCCTTCTATTTGTAACCAGCAACAACACAAAAACCAAAGCTAGAGTGTGAACAAGAGAACGCAAAACTCCCACACACACCACTTTCTCACGTGTGTAAACCACAGATGCAGCTGATTATTATTTAAAGGACAGTGTTTCAGTGTGGACAAGGACGTCCAAGACCAGAGTTTTCAGACTCATTCTCTCTGAAGTATGTGTGTGTGTGGGTATGTGGTAGACACACACACACACACACACACACAGCCTGTTCCAGGTGACCTCTCCTGGCTCTCTGACATGCTATGAGGCGTTTGTAACATGTGATCAGTTTCCTGCCATCTGGCTGCAGTTGTTGCTGCTTCTCTGATCACAGAGCAGGAAACTTCAAAGACGAGCTGCAGGAGGAGGATCAGGATGTAGGGCAGAGGTACAGGTGTGTGTGTGTGTGTGTGTGTGTGTGCATGTAGTCTCTACAATTTTCACAACTGATCTGTAAATACTCTGCTCTTTTGCTGGACAGAGTTTCCAGTTACTCTGGTCGACATTTCCTCTACGTGGGGAAAGTTGCTGATAGAAAACCAAACCTCTGTCCTCTTTCTGTTTAGACACTTTATACCAGCAGAGAGACAGTGAGGCTCATAGGTTATTATTATTATTAACAGAGGAAAACAGCAACTATTCATCATCATCTGCATCTTGATCATCTGCAATCTGCAGGGCCATATTTTTTATTCTGTGTCTAATTTTAATTAAGTGTCATTTCTATTGGTTTATACATTATACACAATCTAGAGTGAATTCAGTGTCTCAGAGGATCCACCAGACAAATCTACAACTTATCATTGCAGCTTTCATTTTTACTTTTCAAAGGAAAAAGTAGAGATTTATCTGGTCTGAACCTCATGGCTTCTCTCTGTGCTTTTACTTAATCACATAATCTCACTGAGATCAAATCTCTTATGCATGAGACCTGAGCACAGACCTGACAGAGCATCAGAGCCATCTCGAAATCCTCTGCAAGTCATCACAGAGAAAAGAGGAGAGAGTGTGTGTGTGTGTGGTTTGGTGAGTTATAATCGGGCCCTCGACACGACCCAGAGGCCCCTGCACTGATGTATGTAGAAATGTGTGTGAGTTCTCAGTAAACAGTTTCACATGTTGAGACCTGAACTAATCACAGCTCCAGCAGGACGGCAGATGTTTGGTGTGTTTTTGATCTGTTCTAACACCTGATACGGTTCCACTCATGTTACTCTGACTTGAATAACTAAAACCACGTGGAGGCAGATTATAATGTGTCCCTCATGCACATCTCATATCAATCTCAAGTCTTCTGATCAACGCACTCTGAGTCACTGCTCTAATCAAACTAGCACCAGTCTGCTGGTCCTCAAACTTCCTCCAGTCCCTTTGGGAACCAGAGGAGTGCAGAGAGATGATTAGTCCTCCTGACTCCTGACCCCCTTGAGGTCAGGAGGTCAAACTAACTGTTGGTGTAACGTTACAGTCGCCTCAGGCTCCAGGTTACCGCTGTGACATGCACTGATGCTGGGATACACCTGACAGAGTCGGATTTCACAGCGCTGAACTTAGGACTCAGAATTTTACTTTCTTAATTGAATTAAAAGGATCTGCAGCAGATTAAATTAAACTCTAGAAAGATGTTTTTGTCCAAACTTTCAAACATGTTTCTAAAGTTCTGAAAGTTTTTGATTCTCACCTGTAGCTTTATCTGAGGAAATGATGTGTTGTATGATGCTGCGTTCCTTCACAGCTACAACCTGTGACCTCTGACCTCTGAGAAGTGATGAGAAAGACATGAGTTAGAGTTATTTCATGATCACAGGAGAGACAATTTCAGCTAAATGCACCAGAAAACGTAGAAGAACGACATTGAAAATCTCATTTCGAAGCAGTTTTTGTTGTCTGTAGCATTTGATATTCAAGTCAGGCTGTCAAGGTCTGACCTCAGGATAAAAACTTTCTCTGTGGTGCCCTGAAAGGAATATTTTATAAGGATTCTGGAAATACCTTCAGAACAGCAGTGATTCTGGTTAAATAACCTTCTGGGTTTTTCAAAGATAAATGGTTTTATTCCTTTCAGAGAATCAGACACTTAGCTCTGTGAGTCAACTGTAATTGAGGCACGAGAGGCACAAACTGAGTCCAGGCTGGACCTCACATTAAAGCAATAGCTTGACATTTTGAGAGAACAACATTTTCTGAGCTCGACGGGCTGAAGGTTAGAAGTCCTCGATGCTGTACGAACAAAGCACATCAGGATCTGAAATAATGAACGAGTTCATCCAGTCTGTGTGTCTGCAGGTGCAGGTGGTTTTACCTGACGGGAGACATCACTCTCCTTCCTGTTTCCATCAGTCTGGAATGTGAAGACAGTTGCCGGCCAGTAGGAGCATCAGAGCAGTGTAACCGAGGCTGCACGTTTCACAAGCAACGTTTTCTGCTCTGGGGTTTTCTCTGGCAGCGATGCTTGGACTCTACACACGGCTGCTGAAGTGAGTCCAGCAGGTGTGATGTTATAAATGGAGAAAATTAATAAACTGTGAAAAACTGGAGGCTGTCTGAGGTTCTGCAGCACGACAAATGTCTTCCACTTTTCTCATCAGTCAGGTAGCTGTAATGAATGTTTCCCAGTGAAGGTGATTAATTAAAAAGCCTGGAGGAAGCTGAACTCTGCTGCTGAAGGTGTGATTAATTAAGAGGAGCAGCAGATGAAAGTCGTGGCCTGAGGCTTCTTCTGGATCCTCTGTGATAAAACTGTGGATCAGAGGAGCCGCTGTTCTCATCTGTCTTTAACAGGTTCACCACAATCTGCTTCAGGTATCAAACTGTAACTTTCTCTATGTCTCACCTCAGGCCTCTGTCAGCATTGAGAGGGCTCTTTTTCATTTCTTTCTTCGACGGTGTCTGGGCTGCTCAGTCAGTTTGTTGTGGCTCTGAGCAGAATTCAATAAAAAAGACATAACATGTCGTCTCCATCAGTTGAAAACCTCACATCTCTAGCTCTGAGGGTCGTCAGATTCGTGACAACAGATCTTCTACTTCTGATCATCTCCAGATTTTATTGATTCAACTGTGGTGGAGCTTGTTGGAGGCTGAGCAGTCGAACAACAACTTCTGCAGCCCTGGGCAGTGTGGAAAAGATGGTGAGAGCCCGGGGCTACAGGGCCTATTTCAAAAGCAGCTCTGTCCATTAGAAATTACATTTATATGCAACTAATTGGTTCAGGTTCAGGGAAAGATCTTTCAGTGAACCTGAACCAAACAGCTTTGCCTGAACCACAGGCAGGACTCTCTACTCTTTACATCTTCATCTGTATTAACACTGTGACTTTCAGGGGTGGAAGAAGTATTTAGACCCTACACAAGTACCACACAAATACACAAACACACAGATAAAACTGAGGCAGCAGTAGATGATTCTGTGAGGTCTGGTTCTAGTCCCTCTTCCTTTTTGTGTTTCTTTATTTGCTCTTTTCTGTCCAGTTGTTAAAAGAGGTGGATTTTAATCGGACGTGCTACATGGTCTATACATACCAGTTATCTTTTCATTGTTTTAAAACGGAAGAGTGAAGAATTCAGTTTTGATACGGAGATCAAGCTAAATGGAACCATTAAACTAAGAGTGAGTGACCTTCCAATGAGAGGTTTTCTTGTTTGTTCAAAGAGCAGCCTGTGGACATGAGATCCTTATCTGATCAGTTCTTCAGATGGGTGTGGTGTTGTTTAGGTGCAGCAGCTGCAGATTCAGTATTTCCTTTGGACGGCTTAGTATAGGAATGAAATTTCAGTTTAGTTTTTCCTCTGACCTTATATGATCTGTGTCATCAGCATTCATGCAGGAGGCCGAGTACCCACAGAGACAGACTGTGGATTTAACATCTTCTGCCTCATTCTACCATCACTCAGGAAAAGTTTGACTAAAGATGATCTCACTTCCTGGGGACAGAAAGAGTCTGAAGAGAAGAGAAGTGATTATTTCATCACTTACAGAAGAATGAAATAGATTATTTTTGCTCTGAGCTTCGTCTGCTGATAGATGATGATAAAGACTAATGTTTCTGCTGTGAGGCAGACAGAAAGACTTCATGGGAAAATAATTTTTTCTCCGAGTTGTGATGGATTATTGGACCGAGAACAAATTAATCAACTCACAGATAAAATGTGACCGAGGCAGAGGAAGTTTTCAAAGATAAGGAAAAGGGGATTTTCCACACAAAAGTATTGTTAATACAGCTGCTGTCTGAGCTCCTGATGTGTCCTGACAGTGACCGTATTCTGTAGTTTATGTCCCGGTACAGAAAGATTATTCTCCTGCTATTGGTTGATGATACTGGTGAAAATATGCAGGTCTTACCTGAATCTTTGCTTCACTTGCAGGTTACCAGAACTTAAAATAAAAGCAGTGTTAATGGAATAACTGTGGATGTGGTGAACGTGTTGGCAAACAGAGCAACATGATGATTCATGTGGAGTTGTGTTTGTCTCCACCTCCAGTGTTCCCTCTCTTTTAGCTCGGTGTTTGGTCTCCACCTCCTCCTGAAGGAAATGTCTCTGTGTTGCTGTTGGCAACAATTCTTTGTGTACGTAATAAATACATACACAAAGAATAAATAAGAAGGAAATACGATCAGATACGAATGAGAACGTTTGTATCTGTCAGCTTGTTAAACAAAAATTACAAAAATATTCGTTACATTTGTACACACAAGTAAATCAGTTGTTTTACGGCTAAAAATAGAAAGGTTCATTAAAACTCTTCTATCTGGTTCAGTGTGTGAAAATCAGAGACAAAGACAAAGACATATCTAATTGTCTCTGCTGCACATAAATGCAAATTAAAAAAGCACTGCATGTGTTTTATTAGTAATATAACGTTTGCATTTTTTCCTGTGACTGTGGAAAGTTTCTGGAAGTTTTCCTCCCTAATCAGGACTGATTCTGTGCAGGCTGTTTTTCTGAGGGCGTTCGTTGAGATAAAGGAGAAGTTTGATGAAATGAAAGTCTTAAAAAACTGAAGATCAGAGGCTGAGAGCAGAGAGGAGATTAAACAGGAGATCAGACTGAGGAGACGGAAACATTAAAGCCACTCCACCAGACACCACCCAACACTGCACAACACTGAGTCTGCTCAGTGGTCAGTGTGGAAATACATAAATATGTTTAAGGCTCTATTTAATAAGAATAACAGACTTCAGCCATGTTGGATAAATGCTAGTGTCAGCAGGTATTCTGTTTACCACGTTCACCACCTTAGTTTAGCATTTTAGCATGCTAACATATGCTAATTAGCACTACATAGAAAGTAGAGATAAAACTCTACAGAGAGAAGGAGAAAATGAGAAGGACAGGAAGAAAATATGAGAGAAAGAGCAACAGACAGGAAATAATGAAGTGAAATAATGAACAGACAGCAGTGAAATCTCAGAGCTTTACTCTCCAGGAAACTCTTAAAAAACCAACAGAGAATCTCTTTGATATAATAAAACTTCAAACAGTCCCAGATCCACAGAGACGCTTTGATGTATGGTTATAAATCCTGCAGTCTTTTTAGTGACTTCCACTCTTTAATAAGAAGAGCTGGGTGTTTCTCCTTGTTTGTTTGGTTTGGGTTAAATGAGCCAACAGTGCAGACTTCCTCTGTTAAAGCTGGTTTATAATTGTTTGTATTGCTGCTGTAGTCTTACAGCACGGTGTCACTTTCAGAGAAGCCCCATGTGCATGTGGAAGATCGGAAATGTAATATATACTCTCTGAAATGCAAACACAGGAAAAGATGAGCATGCCTGCAGAGAACTCAGCTCACCTGGGTCATCAACGCTGCGAGAACATGAGCACTGGAGGAGGTCGATGACTTTACCTACCTGGGCAGCGTTGTCAACAAACAAGAAAGAGCAGACGCTGATGTGAGAGTCAAAACCAGGAACATCTGGAGCTCAAGAGACCTGTCCATCGCAACCAAAGATCAGGATCAGGTCGGTCCCTTCTCTACGGCGCTGAGACGTGGACGACCACGGACAAAAAAACATTAGCTGGAGATGGATGAGACATACACTCCACAAACCAACCTCAAACATCACAGGACAATCCCTCAAATGAAGAGAAGAGAGACTGTGCCACACCTGGGCACACCTGGCACAGCTGGAGAGGTCGGCTCTGAACCTGGATCCTTGGAGAACCATTGTACCTACTGCATATGAAGATCATTTATATAAAGAGCAGTAGTTAGGGAATTACCAAAACATACAAAGCATAGAACAACAGTGTTTTCTGGTCTCTTGCATAAAAGTTTACATTTAGAGAAGAGTCAAATTTAGAGCCTTAGAATTCTTAAGTAGGTGATGGGGAAACAAAAGCATTATAATTGTAGACATGAAAAACCTCAAGCAGCTCTCATTTCCTCGTCTGTAGCAGCCTCATGATTGCTGAGGGGAAATAAACACAAGGAATCCCATGAATATTAAAGAGCTGGCTGCTCATTAGCGATGTTTCCCTGCTTTGTTCTGTGCACAGCTAATAACTCAGAGAAACATGCTAATATTCAGCAGATCTATAACCAAACCTCAGCACACTCATGCATCTATTAAAATGTGTTTCAATGAGTGTGAACTTTTTAATTCCTGGAAGGCAGTGACTCTGCTCCCAGACAAAGTCAATCGATGTGAAGGAGTGATTAAATCCATTTTAAACAGGCTGAGTCTCAGAGTCACTGAGCATGTCACACCACCTACACCTGCTTCACCTTGTACAGTTACACATACTAACACTGGGAGCTGCTACTGGGAGGAAACAGAAAAATCTCTGCATACCTTTTAACTAAGAACAGATAAAGACTTTTTGAGCATTTTCTGTATTACAATAGATAAACTAACACACTTCTGATATGAAAGGATGACGTCCATGATGGTTAAGAGTCCGATGTTTGATGGAAACTTCCAGTAAGACCCAGATATCACAGGGTTCAGTTTCATACGAAGGTGGAGTCCAAGAACACACACAGCGAGTGTGAAAGGAGAAGTTTTAGAAGCAACACACACAGATTTCTCCCTTTGTCCTCGACTGTCAGTAACTCTTTTGTCCTCTTGTTTGCCTTTTATACGTCTGCATAAACAGAAGGGAAAAGGACAGAGGGGAATAAAAGAGGAGGATGAATCCATTTCAGGCCCGGGGGGGACAGCTCGATTGTCTCGGCGAAAAGAAAAACTGCTGCGTGAATAAAAGAAGGAGCGAAGTCATCGCCTGGAGGAAGGACTGAAACGTCTCAGAGTGAAATGTCAGCTGGACAAAAGCGGCAGATTGGCACAGCGAGGAAAAACCTGGACACCAGACAGGACGTCCTGTACGGCCGCCAGGACCTGCTCAGTCCACCTCAGTCCTGTTTCTGGGTCAGGACAGCAGAGGACAGAGACTAAACTGTCTGTGGTCTCATTAATATTTTCACTGAATCTCTCACTGAGCAGATACATTACTGAAATCCAGCACTTTGTGGCTGCAGGGTAACATCTGCACCAAACTCATTTCTTTTATTATTCAGCTCTGGTCTGCCTTCACATTTATATATTTATTCATATTTAAACCCAGTTACCAACATGTGTGTGAGACATGTGCCTCTCCTCTCTCGTCCCCCACAACGTTGACTGTGTCTCCAAGGACTTCAGTTAAACAAAGCTATTGTGTATTAATTTATATCTTAAAAAAGATGAAGAAGAAGAATAACCACAGAGAGAAAATAAAGAGAAAGCAGGGCTGTGTTTCAGCTCAGTGAGCAGGACACAGTCAGAGTGGAGTGAAATTACACTGTGTTGCTTTAAGTAAGCAGGTCAGAGTCTGCTGTCTTCAGTAAGCTGGGTAGGGGATTAGAGGAACCTGATTTCCCCAGGTAGATTTCTCCAGGTGAACGTCGGCTTCTTTGCCACGTAAAAAGTACGTTTATCTTAAAGTGGAATATACAAACCTTTAACTCAGAGAGCTGTTGTATATGAGTCTAACTATCAGGACAACACCCTGACAGTTTGACCAAAATTCTCCTCTGTGCCTGAGGTGTGTTGATTTGCAGCTTTCTCTGATCTTAGAGTAACTTTTAACGAGCAGCAGTTCACCTCCACAGGACACGTCGACTTCTCACCCGTTAACCTTTACAGATATTTATGGTCTGAAGTGTTCAACCTCTTGGATACAGGACTTTCTCTCTGACCTCTAACTCACAGTGAAAAGCTATAAACACTCCGCACACACAGAGTTAGCTGGTGCATATCCATCACTCTGACTCTCTCCTGGTTTCTGTCCCACAGAAACAAAAGAGTCTTTGTGTAGGATCTGGACCAGGTCCCTGCTCTCTGCAGCCTCGCCAACTCCTCCTCATGAGGATTTAGGAATTAGGCAATAAAAAAGGAGGCGGTCGAGATAAATCCCACAGTTTATGAAACCACTACTCCAGCGACAGACCACAAACTGGTGAGGTGTGTGTTTGTTCTGTGGCTCAGCGATACGTTCACACCGCTCCGGTTAAACAACACAAAATAAAGTTGCCTTGTCTGATTTGATGTGCTGCTCGTGGGTACATCAGCAGGAGCCCTGAACGCAGCTTCACTAAACACAAAAGCACCTGTCTTCCTTTTCATTAAAGGTTTTCTATCTTGAAAAGGTTTCCTGGTAGACTGAGGGTCTGATACAAGTGAGTCATGACTGTTCTCAGAACAGAGAAACTCTGCTCTGCATTAAATGTCAACATGAAGGACACATTTCTGAATAACAGCCTGCATGAGGGATAATAGAAAACTAATTCATCAGCTGGAGCTTTTTCCTTCATATTTATCAGGTTTTATCATTTATCACTGAAGGACACTTTAATGTTTTTCACACTGAATTTTTCCTGGTCAGGAGGTTTTACCAGGAGCTGAATCCTCCTCAGAGGTCTCCTCCTCTCTAAAACAAACAGAGCAGCTGATTCAAACCAGGAAAACTCTGAATCAAACAGCTTCATGTTAAAAATCAGAGTTTTTCTGATGGAGTTTGGTGGAGCTGAGCTGCTGCTAACGTTAGCTCAGCTTGTTTCTCTGATAACTTCACATCCAGACGTCTGACGACTAAAATCCTTTGTCTGGTTAAAACCTAAAGTTAAAAACCAACAAGGTCTAAAAAGTCTATCTTAAAAATGAGGGTTATAACTGGATAAAAACTCAATTTAGACACATGCACAAAGAGGATATGTCGCCATTGACATGTGACCAACTGAAATGGACCATTACCCTGATTACAGATACAGATTTCTCTGTAGTTGTGGAAAACTTACAAACTTTAATCTGAAAAGTAACTAGTAACTAAAGCTGTCAGAAGAGTGCAGTATTTACCTCTGACACGGAGGAACAGAAGTATAAAGTAGCATAAAACAGAAACAGTCGAGAACAGATGCACAAGAACTTGAGTAAATGTACTTAGTTACTTTCCACCAAGTCTCAGTTTAGTTTAATTTCTCCACCTTAAGAGCCTCTTTACTCTTTACTCAGGAGAGGTTCCTGTCACACTCTGTCAGCTGATACATATACAAAGGGAGAGGGTGTGTGTGTGTGTGTGTGTGTGTGTGTGTGTTGGATCGCTCAAAGGTCAGATGTGACTCAGGGGATGGAGCCAGATGCTGCGAGCTGTTGATATCCACAGAGTGAAATGATGAAACGCCTGACAGCAAACAGTGATTTCACCTGCAGGGAATCTGACTGGACACACACACACACACACACACACACACTCAGCGTGTCCAAACTAATGGAATTCTACAGCGTCCCCAGACTCCCACAGCTCGGGATAGAGTTTCCTGACAGGGGAGGGGGGGGGCGATCAGAATGTATTGTGGGAAACATTAGACTTCACACAGGGTGTTGGAGGGAGGGGAGGGGCAGGACACAATGTGATGATGTAACGTTTTCACCCCCCCAACAGCAACACCGAGGGGCAGAGGAGGCCACTGACTGACTGACATGTAATGATATAAACACAGAGACAACATCCACAACTACACACTCTAAACATCTGAGTCTCACATACAACGCCATGACTCACCATCAAGGACTCACTATGCTGCACATTTCATTGCTCTGTATTTCCTTCAGTGTCAACAAACCCCAGGTAAAACACCACATCAGCAGTGTGTTGGTCCAGCTGCCTGTGAACCACCGTTTATTCTCCAACAGGGGAGGTTCAGTAAAACTGGACGGAGACACAAAGTTCACCACAGCTGAACTCCATGTGAAAAAATGACTTTCTCCCTGCTAGTGAGCCCACCGATGAAAACAAATCCATTGAAACAAATTGATTTTTAAATGCTGGTGTGACCGGGCCTCGAGGCCTCTGAACTAATGACAGACTCCAGCAACATGTGGAGGTAAAACCTGGTCAAAACCGCCAGGATATGTGCTTCAGATTCTGTCAAGCTGTCAGTGATTTACAGGGCCAAAGACCGACTCATGAGGCGACAAACGTCCACTGTGACTAACTGCAGTGTTGGTATTCACTCTGAAAACATGTGTCCTGTGTTCCTGGAAACAGAAGCCACAGTCCAACTGATCCAGCAACTTTCCAGACTGAGATTTATTTCAGAAATCCTCCTTTCATTCACATTTGGAAGCAAATAACCAAACACAAACTCTCCCAAATCTCTCTCCAGCAGCCCAAGAGCTGCTGTTAGTGTGTTTTACGATCACAGTTATATTTAGAGCAGATTACACGTCTGTCATGAGGAGAAGTGCCCGTCTCATTAAGTGGAGAACTAAAGATGTTTACGCTGAGAAAATATTTCCCTCTCAGTCATAATCTCCAAATACAGCGGGATCACGCATCATCTGAGCTCTGTGTATTTTCATAGACTGAGCTTAGATTTTTTCCCAGGAAGAGACAGATTATAATTTTCATTTATTTGACTAAAGCTGACTTTTCTGACTCTATATTTCATCTCTTTAAAAAGCTAAATTTAAAATCTTCACATCATTGGATAGGTCATTTAGAGACAGCTTGTTGTTTTCTTTCAACCTCTACTCTCTGAATCAACTGCTCAGATCCCAGAATAAACATCTAAAGTCAAAAGTCAACAACAGAGAGATGAGATGGTTCTATTAGTTTCTCTGGGCTCTATTTCAACAGCTGGTTCATTTATGTTGTTTCTAAATGAACTGTTTTCTACTTTAATGATGGTCTCAGCAGCCAGGGGGTTTATTTAGCCTCCTAATTAATCCTGGCTGTGTTTCAGACTGTTATTATAAAGGTGGATTCCTCTGCTAGCTGATCTCTCCTCACCTGTGTTTCTGCTGGGGTATTTGTTTAGATAAGATAAGGACACCTACTACAGCTTTTGTCTGGATTTTAAACCCTTGTTGATTTAAAATGATTAAAACAATAAGTCAGAGCTGAATCCAAATATCAAATATTCGTTTGCTGGTTTTCAGTTTTCAGTTTTGAGATTCACAAAAACTGGTTAGCTGGAAAACATTTTAGCTTTTTAGAGAGACAGGTAAAAGAGAACATACTGTTTGTACACTGAGTTATAGAAGCTGGAGGAGCAGGAGCTCTGGTTGTTGTCGCACTAAATTAATATAGTATCAGGCAGGTGTTTGGCTTTGTTAGTTATCATCAGGATATCTTGTTATTTCACAGCAGGAATCAATCAGACGTCTGTCAGACTAGAAAGTCAGTATAATATGAACACACACACACACACACACACACACACTACATATATATATAGAAATATACTGGGATCTATTCTGGTATTTAGAACAAGACTCAGCTCGCCTGATGATGGAATGTGACACCCTGCAGACATAAAAAACACAAACACACTCGACATATCTATATCTATATCTCTCTGTGTGTGTGTGTGTGTGTGTGTGTGTGTGTTTCAAACTGCAAACCTTGAAAGCTCACAGAGAAAAATGAGAGGAAAAGAAGGAGTCCTCAGAGTTTAGTGAATAAAATATATATCACAGCAGTTTTTAAGACTTATCTTTAAAACAGAGCCTCAGTGTGTAAATACAATTGTACATTGTTGAACAACAAGCAAGGAACTACTGAATAAATACTGTATAGATAAGGAAATATTGAGTGTAGGGAAAAGAATAGAGAATACTTTCAGTGAAAATATAAATGGATTTAAATGAACACTGCACAGGAGAATAGTTCTGTTTATGTTTAATTCAATAAACGACAGATGGTTAAAGATGCATGAGAAAAGTTTTGCACCACTGCAGCTCTGAGAGGTAACTGACTGAAAAATGTAAACTGATCAGAACTCCTTCAAGGTGATTAAAACTGTTCACCAACCTCAACAATTGTGACGCTTCACATCAAACAAAACCAAAGAGATGAGAGAAAAAAAAACTTTGATTTGCAACATTTTGATTTTTACTTTGTAGTTTTCAATTTATCACTTCCTGTGGACACGGCAGCGACTTTATCTGACACCAGAATTTCACTTTGGCAAATCTTCAGCATCTCAATTAGCGAGGATGAGATGGTCTCATCTGCTCCAGTTTCCCTGTGATTCACTGATAAGACGCCAGATTTACATCAAATCCTTAAATGAGGAGCTTAGCACAGCGTTAATACTCCAAAGTAAGTCTATTAAGTAGATATGGTGTGTGTGTGTGTGTGTGTGTCTCAGGCCTCGGCCAGACAGCTCATGACCTTCAGCATCAGCTCCTCCTTCCTGTGTTTGGCGCTGACGAGCACTCCTCTCCCTTTCAACCAGGCCAACAGAGTCGCAGAGTTCAGCTTGGACAACTGGAGAGAGAGAGAGAGAAGAGTGAATGAAGTGAGAGAAACACAAAAAGAAAGAGGAACCAGAAACAGCCATTTTATCTCTACCAGACTCCATAGAGAAAAACAGGGATTTAACCAGGAGCTGCTGGAATACCACTGCCTCCATCTGTTAGTGTGTCTGTGTTACTGTGAGACTTTCAGTGGTGGAAGAAGTAATCAGATACTTTACTGAAGTAAAAGTACCACACAGTAACACAGACACACTAACAGATGGAGGCAGTGGTATTCCAGCAGCTCCCAGTAAAATCCCTGTTTTTCTCTGTGGAGTCTGGTATGTAGCGATGTCTCTGCATAAACAATAAGGAAGACTGCACCGACTGGAAAGAATTTTATCTGCATTTATCTTTTACACCTTTAATCAGTGAGTTTTAGAGATGCAGGTTGTTTCCAGTCTTTATTTATTAAATTTGTTAAATGAGTACACTGTAATGTCACTTGTAGAAATAAAACAGTGCAAAGTGAATCACTGTCATGTGAGTTAACAGGTGATGAATCTGCTCCCCTGCTCACAGAAACAAACTACAGCAGCCTGATATGAAATAAAAGCACATTAATGCAGCACTCTGCATTAGTATCTGACAGCAGAGGACAGAGAGACACTGAATGTGCAGCTGTAAGAAGACGTGAGAAAGAGTCTCCTCCTTCATTTTAATCTCACATCTGTCTTATTCTGTGCATGAAACAAGACAGGTAAAATAAACACACTTGAACACACTATTAACCAGTGTAAATGACTTAATGATCGATAATCACAGACCATCACAGACAACTTACATAATTATCATCAGACCCATTTTACTTTCTCCTCTCTGTATCTAATTACAGAGGGCAGGCAGTAACTACACTGTGCCAGCGCTGCCCTTAAAAAAGGCTACAGAACAATGTGTCCAGGGTTGTAGCTGTGTAAATAACAGTAAAACAGAAAATGCAGCTGATGTATTGTTCTTGAAAACTTGCAGGTTGGAGCTGTAAAACTGATGAATGTTGTTATTAATCTGCTCGGCTCCCTGTGGGCTCCCGCCTCCTCCGGACCATTCATCACTTTAACAGTCCTTACCCTCCTCCGAAAAGATGTTTGTATGGAAACCGAGGCTGACAGAACTCTGTGTATGCTATCCATCACGCTAACACACTTTAATACATCACCTTAATGTATGTAGTCCTCCTAAAAGATGTTTATGAGGAAGCTGAAGCTGTACATGCAGTGTGAGTGGATACACTGGAAATTCATCACCTGTCACGTCCTCTCTTTTCTGAAACAAAGTGCCCGTCGATATTTTAATAAAACAAACTCTACAGCCTCGTGGCACCTGTGTGAGGCCGCGAGCTCCGTTACACAGCAGAAAACCAAACTATTGTCAAGGGCTGGAAAACCTCCAAAATGGACATGAATGCAGACGGAAGACACACCTGTCCCTTCTCTTTACTGTCTCTCTGTGCTGTCGACACGTACAGGCTGAACAGTCCACACACTCATAAATTATGGATGAGGACATCCATAAAAACATTTATGTGGACCTGAGGAGCTAAGTGGACACTGAACGATCTTACCAGTCCAGTAACATTTAATTAGTGTTTTGTGCAATCACAGTGACCTTTGACCTGTGACTGACAAAATCCCATCAGTTCATCCTTGAGTCCAAGTGAACCTTTGCACCAAATTTGAAGAAATTCCCTCGATGCGTTCAGGAGAGTGGGACACAGGGTTACTCTGTGTATGGTGTCATTTTAGGACATCTCATTTCAGAGATCACAGGGCCATGAACAGGATTTTTTTAGGTGCTTGTTGACGCTGGTGAAAACTGTTTGCTGTGGTCGCGTCAGTTCAACATAAACAATGTTATGGAAGTGAAAGCAGGAAAAGGTGTTGGCAGGAAGAGGAGGAAAGGATTACAGATAGAGGAAGATAAGGAAGGGCAGAGGGAAGGAAGGAGGTGAAGTTCATTGTGTGTCTGGACCTGGTTGCTTCTGGCCATTTTCTCCACATCCACATCTCGTGTCGCAGATCTGGATTTCTTCGGCTTTGACTCAAACACAATTCCCTGAAACAACACGACAACAAACCACAGGACAGTTAGAGAGGAGCCTGAAAATCACTGCTGACACTGAACAGCCTGGTTCCCATTAGAATATCTCCACTGGGATCTACCACAGTTTGCACAGTGCAGTGTGCTGGTGTTTCCAAAAGCAGCATTTTTCCTTTTAGTATAAGCTGTAAAAATGAGAACACATTTAAAAGACAAACAATCCAAAGTATCAGTGAAACAACTAACAGCTCATAACTGCTGCTTCAGCTGAGAGAGGACTGAAGGATTACACCAGCTGTGAGGAAGGTAGACGCCGGATAAATCAATGAGCTGTGGGGAGGGGTTTGAATCATCTCCTGAAACGCTGTTATAAACAAAAAAACTTTGTCTTAAATCTGGAAACAAGGCGATGCCACTAAAGTTCAGACGATTCAATAAACACAACAGAAACAATGGGAAAAAATCTAAAAGTAAAACAAAAGTTGTGATAACCTGCATTATTTTTAACAGTCTGAACGAAGGACTCACCTCTCTGCTGCTGCTGGAGGCGTCACAGGATGTCGGAGGTTGAGGAGGCTCAGGTGGGGCAGCAGACGGTTGGTTTGTTGCTTTTCCCTGCAGTTTACAGCTGGAATGGTTTTCAGAGGTAGTCTTCACACTAGTTTTGGGGCTGGACCTGGATTTAAGCTTCATCTCTGGTTTTGGAGTGAGGATAAACCCAGGGTTAGCCTTTGATGCAGGACTGAGGCTGGAGATGTGCTTGATTCTGGGGTGAGCTGATGGCTGAGGAGCGGTGCTGCTCTGAGGTTTCGGGCGACGGTTGAAGCGAGGAATGAACGGTGGAGGAGGGACTGGGAGGGATGCAAAAGAAGAAGAAGGAGCAGAAGAAGGAGCAGTGACAGGTCTGAGCTTCCCAAAGGCAGGCAGCGTCACCCTCCTCCTCTCCTCCCCTCCTCCTCTCAGCTGCTCCCTCTGCTTCTGGACGCGCAGCAGGGCGACGTTGATGTGGCGTGATGGATGCTTGTTCTTGAAGATGGGGACCAGTTTAGGAGCAGGGTTCATCGAGGTTTGACTGGGAGGAGGAGGAGGGGGGAGGACTGAGGAGGAGGAGGTGAGGGAAGGAGCTGACTGGTAACCTGTGGAATCAGAAATGGAAAAAGAAACATGCGAGGAGGAGGAGGAGGAAGATGGCGACAAAGGCCTGTCTCCGACTTCCCTTCTCCCCAGACTTTGACTCTGACTGTTTCCACATCCGTATCCATTTCCCAGAAGCCCCTGAGCTCCGTCCTGCTGGGAGAGAGGGGTCCAGGCTGGAGGCTGGGACCCAAACAAGGGCCTCACAGGTTGGGGAGGAGGAGGAGCAGGGAGCTGGGTGAGGACGGATCTGATGGAGGATGTAGTGGTCAAGTTTACCTGCTCCACACTCAACACCTGAAGAAGAGGAGGAGACTAGAATAAACTAGAAAGCTGTTTACAAAGAGGAAAAACCTCAGCTTATTTCCATTTGATCAAAATAAAACATTACATGTGGAATAAACACAACTCTGCTAACTGGCCTAACACATTTCACCTTCTCGTACAGGAGCCTTTCATCTGAGTGTTTTTCAGCTTTTCCCAAGACAGAAAATAACTTACCTTCAGCTTATAGATGGAAAAGAGCCCTGCTGAACACTATAAATATTTGAGTTTCACTCTGTGAACAGTGAATCGATCTCACTGGAGATTTCTGTCTCCAGCTGATAAAACACACTTTACTGCTCTCTGTGAATAAGAAAACCCTTTTTCCCTACATCTGCAGAATGAGCTCTCAGGATGAGAGATAACTTTAATTCCACCTGCTTCATTACAGCATTAGAATGGACAATTTATAGTTTCATCTACTGACGTCATCTCAAGTTCAGAGCTGCTGAAGAACGCCTGAGTGGAGCTACACATGTATTCAAACTGTTATAGACAGGAACAGATACTTTACCTTGTGGGCAAAACATCCCTGAATGAATGTGAATGAGTCTTTAAGAAAATGTATTAGGAGATAAAGTGAATGAAAAAGGTCTGCTGCTGTTTCATTAGAATGTTAAAATGTAAGGGCTCATAATGTGATGATCAATTACTTTCATCCTTCTTTGTGTGAACTAGAATGACCTCCTTGCTGTTGAATAGCATGTGGCCAAAATCCTGTTTAATGAGGACAGAGTGACCTTTGACCTTTGACTATCAAATTCTAATCAAGAGAATGTTTTGAAGAAATTCCCTCGAGTTGTTCCTGACATCAAGTTCACAAGAATGAGACGGACGACCTGACAACATAATTCCTCCTGAGTGTTGATTAAAAACGACCTCTGGACAAGCAGAAACACTTTTCATTCACCTTCTTCCTGAGATCCGTCTCATGAAAATGAATTCTCAAGGTCCAGAGAGAGGGAACTTTTCTCTCCTCCTCCTCTTCAGCGTCACACCTCTGCAGTCATAAAACTGTCCATGAGGATTTTACAAGGTGTGAAATGGTCTGATGATGGCGTTTCCTCTCCGTGAACTCGAACCTCAGCCTCAACAAATGTGTCTAAACTCCACCGTAGATGTTTGTTTATGTGCAGAGGCCTAACTCCAGCTTCAGGCAGGAGGAGGTTCTGTGTGAGTACCTGTGCTGAAGCAGCAGAGGTGAGGCTGGCTGTGTGGTAACAGGGTTTGCTGGTCAGGCGAGCAGAGAAGCCACACACACTCTGCACTCTGCCCCTGATGTCAGACAGGAAGGAGCCCAGCGCCCCCTGCAGGTCGACCCGAGGGCAGCGCTGCACCGGCTGCAGGCGGATGCAGCTCAGAGGATACCTGCTCAGGATGAAGGTTAAAGGAACACAAATGAACCTGAACCTGAACCTTTAAGGGACCATTACAACAGGATGTTCCCTCATCAAGGTGTAAACATGTTTTGATGGAGTAATGGTTCCCTAAACATTCCCAGAACATCCTCATTGTTCCCTAAAAGTTACTGAACCCACTCTCAGGATTTATGAGTTCAACAGTTATCAGAGCTTCATGTCTTCTTTAGGATACGTGAAGAGTCTCTCTCCCACCAGTCTGAAGTAAACGCTGCAGTACACCACCTCCTCCTCCTGCCAGCTCAGGGAGTCTGTACCCGTACTGAAACACACAAACACACACGTTATCTGTGCATACAGAGTTTTCTGTGAGAGCCGGCTGTCGGCCTGATGGCAGGACACTAAATCATTTCCTGCTGACTCTTTTATTGCTGCTTCAAATCACTTTTTATAACCGTAAAACTAAAATCTTTAACTGTCTGGAGGATTCTAGTCATTAGACGTCTGGATCTTAAATTGTCTCCTTACATCCTGTGTACATCCAAGAGTCGGAGAAACACTGCTTTATTCAGTGTTTTTACCAATCTGATACCTTTGTTTTGGAGATTTGTGAACAACGTGCACACACACCTGTCGTATGCATCTGTCTTTGATGTTTTCAGTCACAAATACCTGTGTAAACATACTGTTTTAAAAGAGTTAAAGGATCATTTTAATCAGTTTTAAATGACTGAGGCTTGAATAACCGACCTGGCTGATTATAGAGAAATAAAGAGACAGCCAGCAGTTGCTATGCCAACCTCCTATAATAGAAACCAGCCAATTAAGATCCATTTTTCTTCATGTTTATTACTGTGTACCAGACAGTTCCAGTGGCTCTGAAGGTCTCTGTAGGTCCTGAAGGGTCCGTCTCTGGGCAGCTGACGGCTGATGGTGATGATCTGACCCTTCTTCATACTAAACACACACACACACACACACACACTGTCAGTCATCAGGTATATAGTCGGTATATCAGATCAGAGCACCTGAGGACCTGCAGCAGGATGACCGAGTGTTTAAAAAGAGCTGCAGCTCCACCTGCTGGTCACAGTCAGTATAACACAGCCTCCTGTTCACCAGTCAGAGAGAACATGTCTCTGTCTTTATGTTTAACCAGAATCATCTCTATATATCACTACCAGACTCTACAAAACAGGGATTTAACCAGGAGCTGCTGGAATACCACTGCCTCCATCTGTTAGTGTGTCTGTGTTACTGTGTGGTACTTTTACTTCAGTAAAGTATCTGATTACTTCTCCCACCACTGAAAATAACACAAACAAACAAAGGCAGCAGTGTCCTGTCTGGTGTTTTGGTGCCGTCTCTATCGTGTCCAGCAGGTGGAGCTGTCCTACCTGGGCAGGACATGACACCAGATGGTTCCCCTGGTGGAGGTAGGATCAAGGATGAAGTCCGGAT
The DNA here is from genome assembly GCF_001640805.2 of Lates calcarifer. NCBI lineage: Eukaryota > Metazoa > Chordata > Actinopteri > Centropomidae > Lates > Lates calcarifer. The sequence goes on from NW_026117620.1 coordinate 35,860, forward strand.
CACTGCAGAACCTCCTCAGTACTAACGGAGGAAGGTCAAAGTCCTCCAGCTGCAACACACACACAGACACAGCTGTCATAAGCTGCTCTTATTCTCATGTTGTTTATTTAGTTTCTTTCAGGTGAAAGACATAAATTACAAAGTATTGTTCTAAAATAAGAACATGATCATCACAGTGTTTTTGTTGTCTTACTCTTGTTGGGGGAAGTCTGACAGTGTTGGCTTCGATGTTGAGGCACAGTTGACCCTCACTGGTGCTCAGCTCCAAACCTGAGAAACACACACGGGGTCAAACTAAAAATGTCATAAATCTCAGATGTTTCCAGTCATTTTCAAACCTGAAAAATCTGTAATTTCACTTGGTCACCTGTCGATGGCGTCATATCCTCTTTGCACAGGTGTCAAAACTGACTTTTCATCCAGTTGTAAAGCCTTATTTCTAAGACAGAACGTATAGATCTTGGTTGTTTTTGACTTTATATTTTAACCAGATGAATTTAGTCGTCAACTCTGATACATGAAGCTGTTTCCCTGGTTTGAATCAGCTGCTGTTTGTTTTGGAGAGGAGGAGACCTCTGAGGAGGATTCAGCTGCCTGGTAAAATCCTCCTGAAGGAATCCTGACCAGGAGAAGCTGACAGCTGTAGTTTCACAGTGATTTTTCATCTGTCTTATTTGTTATTTGCACATGTTCTCTGTGTTCAGAGGTGTCATGAAAAAACTCCTTGTACAGAACATCCAATTCTGAGTTAATGTGAGTTCACTGCATCAAAAACCTGCTGTGTTTCCCAACCTGTGGGTCGGGATCCAGAGGTCACAAAAATAAATCAATCACATGCAGTTTTATTTACTTTTTTCTTTCACCTCTTCAGGCCTCTAAAAATTATTGAAAACAGATAAGAAAAGAAAAATACTCTGAACACAACTCAGGTCCACACCAAGCCCATAATAAGAGGTTTATAAAGTGATGAAGACGCATGAGGAAACATTTTAAAGGGTCACAAACGAAGACAGGTTGGGAACACCTGCTCTATGTTTCAGGTGTCAGATCTAAGCGCTGCAGATTCTGCTGGTTGGGTTGAATTAAAAATAAACTGTATCATTTACTCCCTCAGGTACATAGATACTGAATAGTAAAAGATGTGTTGAAGAGAAAGAAAACTTACTGACAGCGTTCAGCCTCCCCCTCTCAGTCAGAAAGTCTCTTCCTAGGAACAAGCACAGAAACAAAACAAGTGAGAGCAACATGAAGTCAAACTAAAGCACTGGTAGTAGAGGTAACAGTGGCATCTCTGAAGGTGAAGGTGAAAGCTGATATTTTCAGTGTCAGTGGGTCTGAAGGCCACAGAGGAAACACTCAGGGTTGGGGTGCAGTGCAGAGTCTGTCCTCCTGCAGCCTGTTAGCACGTCATGCTGTGTTAGCATTAGCACAGCAGAGGCTACTCAGGGTTCAAGGCTAACAAGGCTCTTACTGTACGATAAACTAAACCCAGCTGGATACAGGGCAGCTGACTACTCTGTTGGATAACTTTCCTAATTTAGTCCTGACATATTGATTAGCTATTGGTGATTTATCTACTGTTTTTCAGAGCTCAGATTACGATAAAGATTTTAATTCAGGCTCTGACTTAGGGAATGTAAGTTTCTTCTTCTACCACCCACACACACATTATTTTATGTCAGACTGGGTACAAGGTTAAGGTTTGATGTTGCAACACTCAGTTGTCATTTTGATCAAAGACACACACACACACACACACATAGACTACAGCCTTGACCGTGGCAAACTACAAACATCCTGTATGAGAGCAGTGATTACAGGTTGGACTTTGCTGTGAAGCCGACACTCTGCAGAAACAGCAAAGTCATTCTAACACTGGCAGTAATGCCATAATAATCTATAATCTATACGTACTGATAATCACAGTGCTTCAACAGGGAGCGTCAGTTTCCCTGAAAGGGATTCATAAACAGTGTTGTTCTGATGCAATGATCCAGAGGTCAGTTTATCCTCTGAGCAGTTTCCTCCTCCTCCTTTCAAAAGATGCAGCTTCAGTCAAGGTTTTATTCTAGAATGTAAAAATATTTATTCTATTTGCATGAAAAAGCAAAGAGAAGTTCACCAGAGAGCTGAGCACAGGCGGGAATTTATTATTGCCATAGCACAGTAGAAACACCTACATCCAGAGTCATTTCTAATCTCCCTCGATTCCCCCGACAGCTTTGGTCTGTTTCAGGTTATTAAGCCAAACACCGGACCAGATCGGTACATCGAATGTGAGGCAGCTCCACGATCCGCAGGGGAACTGTCTTGTTGGCTTTTTGCCTTTTGCTCTTTTTCCTACAGTGTTTACATGTGACGTTTTTCAGCTCTCCTTTTTCATCGGCTTCAAATCTGAGATGTTGCCACATTGGCTCAGTTTCAGTCAGTCATGTCTCCTCTGGTCGACACCCCAAAAACTCTAGAACGTTCCAGTAAACAGACACAACATGAGCTCGTCAGTCTGTTCACAAAGAGAAATAATATCATGTTAAATCACTTTGTCATGATGCCTGTTACTAATGTAGGTGACTTTTTAATTTGTCAGAACCTGAGCCGACAAAACCTGAATCGACCCAACTCTGCAGACGATAACAGGAGATCCGAGATTTTCAAGCATCTTCTGCACAATTTAAATTCAAGGTAAGAAAACAAAGTTCAAAGCAGTGACCACAGTACCAGAGATGAGGTAGAGTCCTGCTTTGTTCCAGCTGGGAGCCAGTCTGGTGATCAGAGAGTAGGACAGACAACACTGGAGGTCACCTGGAAACACACACCGAGGAGAGTCCATCTACACACACACACACACACACACACACAATCCAGTTTTTGTCAACTAAAAGCAGACGGAATAGACAATAATGAAGGATGAACCACTCTGAAGACTAACAGACACACAGTTATCTGTCCATCTGTCCATCACTTCATCACACCTGCAGACGGCGTCTTTGTCCAAACGCCTGGAGGATGCCTTTCTGGAAAAACGGGATCTGTAGGAAGAGAACATTAAGACACAGATGGAGCAGTTATCTCACAATATTTCACTCTCAAGTATTTTAAAATTCATGGACATAAAATCTAGTTTTAAAAATGCACTGAAGTAAAGTTGGAAAATACAACCTCTCCTTGCTGTTATCAAGTGTTTTTAGTGCAGAAATGTGCAGAATATAAAGTGTCTAAAAAATGCTTGTGTGAACACCAACATCAAATCATTTACATCCAAAAACATGGGAAATTAAGGCCCGATGTTCAAAAATCCCAGAGTTATCCTCTAACCAAGTGTTTTAGCAGCCTGACCCAAATCACATCTCAGTCACAAATACTTGTCCATTGTCATGTCCACAAGTCATGTGCTTCATTTACCCATCACTCTTTCACAGTTTCTATTTCCTGCAAAACACATTCAGCAGTGTAAAACTGCTGTATCTCTTTGTGTAATATTGAATATTTTCCTGTTTTGGAATGTTTCCCTCTGAGTTTCTGTTTCTGACCTGATTCCATTCAACAGGAGAGTGAATGAAAGAGAGAGAGAGAGAGAGAGAGAACATGTTTATGTTACACAGGGTAACAATGTGGGTAGTCAGTAACAGTCTTCTGTTGTGTGTGTGTGTGTGTGTGTGTGTAGAACAGGCACACAGGGAATGTTTGGAATTCAGACCAGCTATTTTGGCTGCGTGTGTCTGCTTGTTTAGTGTTGGCACGCAAACACGTATCTCAGCCTCACATTATGCACATCAGCAGAAATATGTGTCAGTAGAGACTGAAAGTCAGTCAGCTGAATTTGAATCACATCATTTGAAATTGAATTTATTAGATTGGAATTAAATTCCAGTCAACTTGAAACTGATGGAGTCTGAAAACTGGTATGTAATCAAAGGAGCAGAGACATTAACGCCACTGTCCCTGCCTCCAGAATCTAAAAAGTCAACTTGACGAGTGAGTGAGTGTTGAGCTGTCCCGAGTGTGTAGTGAGGGTCAATCGAGCAAAGCTGAACATGGTAAAACATGGTAAAAACAACCGCACATGAAGGCACCATCACTGACGGCGAACATGCAGCGAAACTCAATCTGCATCAGAAAACTCAACAAATCAGACGTCACAGGCACTGATACACTGTTCAACTGGTCTCCAGCAGAGCTCGACAAGAGCAGCTCTGGTTCAAGTGACAGACTCTTTGCCAACATCCACTGAAGCTGAAGTTCCTCTGCAGCATCACCTTTCTCAAATGTGTCGTCTTGGGAAGAAGCTGTCAATCACATCATCTGATTTCCTGTGAGGACTCAGACAGAGAAGCTGCTCTGAGACTGATTATCACAGTTACACAGAGGAAGACTCACGACATGTTCTGCAAGAAAAAATCTAATCTGTCTGAATGATTAGAGCCTGTGTGTGTGTGTGTGTGTGTGTCTGGTGTTGTGTGTGTCTCTGTGTGTTGCGTGCCTAGGAGTGAGTGCTGAAGTATGTAGTGTGTGAGGTGGCGTGCAGCTTTGTGAGGCGTTTCCACGGTGATCATTCATCCCCCTGGTGGAGATTATGATGTCAAACTCTATAAAGCTGTCAGTCAGTGAGACAAGACGACAGTCTTCTACAGTGGAGGTGTTTCTGCTGACATTATAACAAATGAAAGGTTAATTAAAAATATAAATGAATATAAAATGTAATACTACATTAATACTAAATAAAATAAAATAAATAGATAACTAACAGATGGAGGCAGTGGTATTCCAGCAGCTCCTGGTTAAATCCCTGTTTTTGTCAGTGGAGTCTGGTGCTGATATACAGAGATGTTTCAGGTTAAACTGAAAGGATCTGACTTGTTAATATTAAGCTCTATTGCTGTAGGAATACTATCTATAATGTTGTCAGACACTGAGAAGAACAATCTGAGTCTGTCAGTGGCGAAACAAGAACTTCAGTGATCTTACTTTTCATCCTTTAAGACTTCTGGACCATATAACTTTGTTTACCACAGATATTTTGATATAGCAACACCACGGTAGCTGTCCCTTATCTACTCTTTCTCTATATTATGCATATCATTTTATATTATTTGTATATTTTACATAAGATAAGTCTTGAGTGAAATTTAAATTCAGGTGTTGCAGGAGCAGATAAACATAAAATGTGTAAAAATAATGTGTCTCTTACGGCCATGACCACTGTGATATCAGTGAAGGAGTCCAGAGCAGGAGAAGCCAGGATATCAGAGTACAGCAACACCAGCTCTCTGCAGACACACACACACACACACACACACACACACAGTTTACTCAAGGCCACATGTACAGGACTGCTGCGTTCAAGTGGTTCAGTAAAGCTGATTTTGTCCTTCACACTGAGCAGGATAAAATCTACCAGTGCTGGTAAAACCTGTCCTCTGCTCGTGGTCGAGCTTTGCCCTTCAACCAGGTGTGTATTCACCACAGAGGACTGGATGGTCATCACTTATACTCACGTTAAATATGAACTGTCGTACTGCTGTTAATGAATTCATCAGGTGTGACAGACTGGAGCCTAATCAGCTAAGTTTTGAAAACTGGGTCTGTAGCTGACTTGTCACCACAGTCTGTAAAGTATGGCCAATGCAGAGGTGTCTTAAACCTCGATTCTTTCTAATGACCAGCAGGAGGCGACTCTACTGGTTGCAAACAGAAGTTCACCTGCAGGTTTTAATCTGTTTGCTCCTGGGCTCCTCGTCCTGCTCCTGTAGAGTCAGGGTGACACACACCAGCCTCTTCAGGTCCGGAAGCCCGAGGAAAAACAACGACTGCTGGACTCCTCCACTCATCCTGCACACACACACACACACACACAAACAGCCTCAGGATCAGTTTTAGTATCAGAAGAAATACTCTACAAAATTCAAATCCTGTGTCTGAGCTAATCACAGACTTTTACTACTTTAATTAGTGTATTTTCTGATGAAACTAGAGCAGAAAACAAAGCTATACAGTGAACCCTCGTTTATCACGGGGGTTATGTTCCAAAAAGAACCCGCGATAGGCGAAATCTGTGAAGTAGTCAGCTTTATTTTTTACAATTATTATACAATACAATACTGTACTATAGAATGAAACCAAAGATCAAAACCTGTTTTCAGGCCCAAGCATTTGTTTAAGAAATAAAAATATAAACGTTTTCTTACAAATAACTATAAGGGCTGTACAGAGACGAGGCACGGAAACTGTTGACACTGGTCTACACAATGCACTGTAAAAAAAAAAAAAGCATAAAAAAACTGCACTAAAAAAATCTGTGAAACAGCGAAGCCGCGAAAGGTGAACCGCGTTATAGCGAGGGTTCACTGTACAACATTATCCTGCTAAACTAACTCATACTTTATACATTTTTAACTTCATTATTCATTTAAAGGGAGTTAGCAACAGTCTGCTGTTGATAAAGACCCAAACACATAAACTGTGCTAAATTAGCTTAGCTTCCCGTGGAAAAAAATGGCCACTCAGCAATTAGTGATATTGATATATGATGATTTTAACACACCACTTGGAGCTCTGGTAACTTGTAGTGAACATTACAACATAAATTGGTTAAAAAATTAATAAAATTATAAATATGATAAATAAAGAGCAGTTAGCTAAATCTGTCTCACTCACCTCTTCTTGTTTCCTTGACCCCAAAACCACCTAGCTAGTTTGCTTTTATCAGACTTTACATTAATAAGAACGCACCAACTTTATTTTAAATTTACACTAGGCCGTTATACCATCTATTTACTACGAGAAATTTTGGTTTTATGAACGTTATAGCGGTAAAAAGAGGATTTAAGTAACAAAACATCGAAACAATCGCAATAGCGTTTTAGCTAAAGATGGGTGAGGACGTATGAGGAGGTCTCACTCTGACTCCTTTTGCGGAGTTCATGTTTTATGATTTCATATTTGTTATTAAATAAATACACACATTGTAAAGCAAGCTGCTAAAATAACAAAATGTGGGAAAAAATATTAGTATGGAGAATAAACTTCTGTTAACATCCAGAGCGACACATTTATTTTTCTGATTCATTATTAAAGTGACTACATTTTACCATGTTAGTTTAGCGTGTACCATGTCATCTGCTTGTTATTATTTAGTCTACTTGTTCCAGTTGCTATTAACTTCTTATTGCCTTGCTTATTTTTACTTCATTTGTTTAGTTTGTACTGGTTAAAGGTTGGTATCTTTAAACAGTATCTTTGTTTTTGTTTTGTCTTTTTACTGTGGAGTGTAACAACGAATGAATAGACAATCTTTCCCCAGGAGTCGGCGGGAAAGCGCTGTAGCAGGAAAAATAAGACTTTTTCTAAACAACGTGACAATTTATCTCATTGTTTTACAAGTTATACAAGTCGGCTGGGTGTTGTGATTAACCGGACCTCCAGCTGCCCGGTAACTTGCTCCGCGAGGGAAATAAAACCCTCATTACGTGAGATACGTGACTCTCACCGCGGTCAAACCAGCTGACACTAAAACTGGAGTGCCCCCATACTCTAGCCTTTATGGTAAATGCACTGAAACGTCCCCGAACAATCAGACAGGACGAGATTATCCAGCGGCTGACCTCACCGCAGCTCCCCGCTTGCGTGAGAAGCTGGTTTCCTTGAAAGCTTGTTGAACTGGGTTGAACTCTAGCTTCGCCCTCGCCCACAGCTCGCTGGTGACTGACCGGGCGGGGACCAATCAGAGAGTCCCAGAGGACAGATAACGGCCAATAGCAGCGCTAGGAGGACGGCGGGGCGGTTCCTTGAGGGTGCCAGGATATCTGAGGCTCCGTGAAGCCGCCGGAAATAAACACGGTCTGACCGGAAACTAGACTTGAACCTTTCAAAATAAAGTCAACAAATTAGTGCAAGAATGCTGGAAAAGCGGAACTAACATAAACAATAGAGCAAAAACTAAATTTCAAACGATATTATTGTAGTTTGTCTTGTCCTATTGTAATTTACATTTTTTAACGGGTTACTTAATGTTTGAATGTAGAATTCAACGGATTACCTGATAATAATTAATTAGGAAATCAGGTTGTGTAAGGCATGTTCTGGACCAGATTCCTGGAAATACATTTTAAGATTTTCCTCTTAGATAAACACCTGTTGTGACTTGAGGCAGAGACTTATATGGCTATAAAACCCCCTAAGGAATGATAATGCTATAATTATTTGTCAGAAGACTTTTATTTTGAAAGTGCAGGTCCGTACTCATTTTGTCTGAGCTGACGGCGGTGAAATCTCCAGGCGCTGAAACTTGGGACTGTGTTGTTGATAGAAACTGGGGTAAATGTCGGAGAGTTTGTGCGGAGTCACGGTCCTGACACTCGGTGGGATTATATAACCACACACTGGCCGGTTAACTGCTCCTCAGCGCCTCTTTACATTCAACCTGTCCGAGTTTTCCGAGAAACAAATGGGTGAAAATGAGGAGAAGAGCCCCGATGGAGTCAGATATTTCAGACTGTCAGAGATCGAGGAGCAGAACACGTTCAGATCAACCTGGATCATCATCCACAACAAAGTCTACGATGTCACCAAGTTTCTGGAAGAGGTGAGCTTCAGGTGAACTGCGCTCAGTTTAAAGGCCATTTCTGTGGCAGAGCATGGGTGGTCAAACCCAACACAGGAAAAAAACCCGGTCAGCTTTCTGTGTCTTTGAGTAGAAAATAACTGAAAGTGATGCACTGTGAGCTGTTAGAGCGCGCTGCAAAATCTGACTTTATTTGGCTGGAGTCTGGTGCGAGATTCTCAGTTTGAGTCCAGTTCAACAGGCTGGAGACTCCTGGTTTCTGTGCTCGGTCCTGTATCACTGAACTGCTCCTGATGGGATCTCAGAGACCAATACTAATAACTAATAATCAATCAATGTGACCTGAGCATTGAAGGAGCTCTGACAGGGTCAAAATGCAGCTGTGAGGCAGCTTTAACAGACATGTCAGATTCCACATGTGGAATAAATAGAGCCTGATCAATACTGGATTATTTTCTCCAATAATCAATTTATGGTTTGGCCTGAAAAATCACAGGAAATCCACAAAGATAAAGTCATTAAAAGTCTTGTGGAGCTGACTCTGATTTCTGGCAGGTTGGTGTGTATTGGTGTGTGTCTGTGTCTGTGAGTGAACTTTCAGTTGATGTGACAACAGGAAGTGTAAGTGAGGACTCTGACCTGTCAGCAAACGCTCAGCTTTAATTCATCATTACGTTTTATTAATGATTGAGCTGCAGATGGTCGATCAACAGATGATTCATCTAGAATTTCTCCTGCAGAATGAAGCTCTACCTGATCACTTTGGCAGACTGACCTTTGACCTTTGATCAAGCACGTGGATCCAGGCCTTTTATTTGCCACAGGCGTTATGCTGTACATGGGTCAGGCTGTGGGCGTGTTGTCCAATAGTTAACCCAGTTTCCAGAGGTCGAGTTACCTTCAGGCTGAACACACTCCTCTCTCAGCTCCGTTTACTCTGCCGCCCTCTTATTGTAGTTTAACAGCTCATCAATAATCCTGCTCCTCTGAGTGTTCCCTCCTGTTTGGGCTCAGTGTCAGGTGAAGTCAGAACTCACTGGATCCAGGTGTTCTGTAGCATCTGGCAGCAGCTGGACAGAGTCACTGGAGGACACGGAGCAGGCCGGTCTGAGACCTGTGGTAAATCATTGCCAGGACACTTTGGTGTTGGATATTAATAAACTGCGATGCATTGAAACACTGTAGTGATTCACCTGAACACTGTTTGTTTATTTGTTACAGAAAGAATACTTTAATCACTTTCTCTAACAGTCAGGCGTTCCTCCACCTCGCTGTTCGTCACGTGACGTGATGGTTTTGGCTGCATTATTAGCTGCTCTGATTGATTCTGATTATTATATAGAATAATATAAATGGTTTCACTGTCTGTCCTCAGGACACAAACTGACTCTATAGTTAAAGTTTTGGAAAGAACACTGGTCTGAAGTTATTTATCAGTTATGCCAAACATTTTCTGGTCGTAGCTTCGCTGACTCTGTGCTGTGTGTGTGTGTGTGTGTGTGTGTGTGTGTGTGTGTGTTTGTTTTTCGTCTCAGCACCCCGGAGGAGAGGAGGTGCTGAGGGAGCAGGCGGGTGGAGACGCCACCGAGAGCTTCGAGGACGTCGGACACTCCACGGACGCCAGAGAGATGGCCAGCGCCATGGTGATCGGAGAGCTGCACCCGGTCAGTGTGTGTGTGTGTGTGTGTGTGTGTGTGTGTGTATCAGAGCTGAGATCTGCAGCAACACATTCACTGTCACTAACTGTCTGTCTGTCTGTCTGTCTGCAGGACGACAGAGACAAGATCGCCAAACCTGTGGTAAGTGAAGAGCTCTGTCGTATTATTACTGTGCATGTGTCAGTGTCAGCTCTGTGACCTCTGACCTCTGAGTGTTCTTACTGTGAACTGTGCCTGTGGTTTGTGTTTTACAGGAAACACTGGTGACCACATTGAAGGAGGAGACCAGGTACACACACACACACACACACACACACACACACACACACACACAGCTGCAGGTCTAACTGCTTTCGTTACCTGGTCGCCTCCGTCTCTTGCAGCTGGTGGTCTAACTGGCTGATTCCCGCTCTGGTGGCGGCCATCGTCACGCTCATGTACCGCATCTACACCATGGACAGCGAGTGACATCATCATCAGCACCTCAACAAGACGAGCGCTGCAGCCATTTTCCCAAACCTGTGATTGACAGCCGAACCAGCCAATGGCAGCGAGCGGACGCTGCGGCTCCAGACTGACGACCGTCTGACCCGTGGATTAAAAACAGTCTCAGAGGGAAACCATCACTACAATACCCATGATTCATTTCATGCTGTTTAAACAACCAAAATGTTAATGAAGTCATTTACCTTGTTGAATTTATGAAACATGTTGAAATATGGTTTTATGAAATCTGTGATTTGAAATCTTGTAGAAAAGCAGTGGATGTGTAATTACCTGTATCTTTTTATATCTTTGTCACTGAATGTAAATGAGTTTATAAATATGCAGAGCGTCATCACGCTGCATGTTAACGTCTTTGACCTGAGCATGAATGAAGTAGAATCCTGAATCAGCAGGAAACACTCAATCACACAACAACCTCTCAACAAGCTGCAGCTGTTTCTATAAAAACATCCTGGGTCTTGTTTCCTCTGCTTTGCCTACAGGTGCCTTCACATCCATACACCTCTGATTTACAGTTAAAGCTTTGACTTCTTTTACAAAATGTGTCTGAGCCTCAACTTCCTGTTGTACTTCTACTTCAGTAAAGAAAATCAAGGCTCTACATCTGTGGAGACAGCTGAGGAAAAGCAGCCAAGACAGAGAGTAGTGAAATATCACGTTTGTCCTGAGGGTGGTGCTAGGGAGGAGGTCATGGGGTCATAAAGTTTAAAAACATGTCGACTCACTGTCACCAGACAGTTTGACGTGTTTTTGACTCTTATTTTGAAATCTTGTTTTTTATTCCTCGGAGCTGAAGGCGTGGTGAGTTTACTCTGTGAGGAGGTGTGTGTGAGGTTATCACTTTTATCAGATAAATGTTGAACATGAAACACAGCAGCTCAGCTCAGCCCTCCAGCGCCACCTAGTGGATTCACAACACAACAACTTCAGACCCAGCAGCTTCATGAAAAACAGGAAGATCATTTAGAACGACAGAGATTTTCAGTGACAATGTAAAAGTCCAGGGAGTGAAAGTAGAATAAACCTCTACAGGTGCAGGAGGTGGAGCTAAACCAACAGGATATAATCAGACTCACCTCCACTCGCAGCACTGGCTCCTGCAGAGAGGCTGGACTCTCCTGAGCTGGAGTTTGGTGGGGTCACATGGGTCGCCTCCATGTGACTGCACGTTCCAACAGGAGTTTGGAGGATCCAGCACCACCTGGGAGACTCTCCTGTGAGCGATGACGGAGGTTGTTGAGTGATTGATTTTCTTCTCTCTTTGTCCATGAAACATCTGACGACCCCTCAGATTTATCTGGTGACCGTTTGGAGGAGCCCGGGCCCTAGGTTGGAGAACTTTAAATGCAGGACTTTTGTTGTTGTAACTTAACTTTAGTGAATGTTTGAAAAACTTCAGAGTGAACTCTCATAGAAGCAGATAAAGCAGGTCAGAGAAATGCTGCCACCCAGCGGCGAACAACCGCAAACAACAGTTTCCTTAAAAAGAGCAACAAAAGAAGAGTTTGTTTTTCAGAGAGAATCAGTCGGTGAGTTTAATCATTATGTTTAAATGTCATGGTTAAAACCTGGTGGTGATTTTTTAACTGAATTTAACTCATGAACACAAACAGTCAAACCTCCATGTTTGATCTCTCCTTATAAGGAATCCTCAGTTTGGAGAGAGAACAGCGTGACATCAGGATGATGGCGGCGGTGACGTCATGCGTTTGTTTACTCGACGCCCCATGACGCACCGTGTTCGGCTCCACGTGGAGCCCGCTGACTTTACGTAACGACGTGACGGTTTGAATTTTAAATTCACTTTCTGAGAAACGTCTTTGTCCTCGAGCTGCTGTTTGTTTATCACAGAGCTGAAGAAACAAACAACAAATAAACAACAGATCATTGTATCTTACACAGTGATGACGTGTTTTACCTATATAATTTATACAGGTGCACTGTTACAGCCCCGCCCCCAAATAATCACTTCATACATACTAATGTTTTTATTGTTATTGTTATTTATTTGGACTCTTCAGAGTCGTGATGATAAACAGCAGCTTCAGTGAACAGCTGCTTAAAGACTTTTATTCCTGAACTGAAACACTAAGTTAATGGGTGTTTTGGTGGCGCGTGCACAGGTGCAGTTCTAACTCTTCTCTGATTGGTTGATTCATGTATGAACTTGTATCATAGAAGTTAAATAAAGAGTGAAGTCTCTGCTGATTCTTTGATACGCTCTATTGTTGTTGTTGTTGTTGTTGTCGCGCTCTGTCCACGGTTTATTTAAACCCTCTCTGTTCGTCGCACGCTAACAGGTGAGGGTTGATGTTTCTTACGTGACGCTGCGCGCGTGTTTCTGTCACAGCAGCTGCAGCTCGGGGACACGGCACGCGCTCTGTTGTCACCACACTACGTTGTCCTCTGGTTGGGGGGGGGGCGGGAGTCTCTACTCTATACAAGCGGCCCCGCACCGGGACTCCCGCGTACTCCTGAGCGGCCTGCAGCCACAGCACAGGCCGCCTGGCTGCCGGGCAGAGATGTCCCGCTCAGCGCTCCACACCGGCGGAGAGTCGCCCTCCCCGGGGCAGTCCACGGAGAACGGGCTGGAGGCGGAGGACGAGGAGGACGGGGAGGGAGATCTGGACGACGAGGTGGACGCTTCTCAGCTGGAGAGGTTCATGAAAGACAGGAGGAGAGCCAAGTCCCTGCCCGCCTACCCGGCCGCGCTCCTGGACGGCGTCCCCGGGAGCACCGAGAGGAAGCGGGTGAAGTTCGCCGACTCCATGGGGCTGACCCTGGCCAGAGTCAAGCACTTCAGCGCGCTGGAGGACCCGCAGATCCCGAGCAAAGTTCTGTCCAGGTACAGGAGCTTCCCGCCGCAGCAGGACCTGAGCGACCTGTGCCAAAACTTCAAGTCCAGCCTGGACTCGGACCGGCTGTTCGCCAGCTTCCCGGAGCTGCGGGACACGGAGCGGAGAGTCCGGCAGCTCCGCGTCTGCCTGGAGAGGGTCACCATCACCCAGTTTGACGTGAGGGGCCAGATCCGGGTCTTAACCGACCGCACCGCCAAAGAGGTCGGCGTGAGGTACACCTTCAACGACTGGCTGTCCTACGTGGACGCGCAGGCTCTGGCCGTGGCCGCGGATCAGCCGGACTTAGTGGGAGAGCGGTTCAGCTTCACCGTGTACACGCCGCCCTTCATGGACCCGAACTCAGCCGTGCACTTAGCCGTGTACCTGAAGAGCGAGGAGGGGGAGTTCTGGGACAACAACGAGGGGCAGAACTACACCCTCAGGTACCGCTGCATGCCCAGCACCACGCCCTTTGTCAGCGCCGCTTTCCACGCCACCTGAGCGCTGCGTGCGTCCTGCGTAAAACCGTTCCATCCGTGCGTAAAAAGCTCTCCAACCGCAACGAGCGCTGAGAGACAAGCTTTGATGCGCAGCTGCTGCTTTCCACCTGCTGAATAAACACGTCGCGTGCTGTGTGTGAGTGTCCACTGATGCACATCACCTCTTCTTCTCGCTTCGACCTCTGAATGATCAGTTAGCGCCTTTTCTGAACTCAATCTGTCTGAAGTCTCTGAACCAAAGCTCACACACGTTCCTCAAGACAACTCGGACATTTCTGCATGTTTTTCCTGAACCTCCACTCGGTTCAAACAGACTTCTCTTTCTCGTCGAGGACATACAGAAACACCGGGCTGAGTCTGAGCTGCTGCTGTTCTGGACATTACACTCAGTAAGAGCTGTCTGCCTGACTGCTGCTGTGACTGCACCTGCTCACCTGTCCCCAGGTGACTGAGGACGACTGACTGAAGCCTCTGGATGAAGCTGGCTGAGTGAAGGACTGTCAAACACTTTATCCTCAGTTCAAGTCCCAGCTGTTCCTCGTCTCTTTACTGTTGACTTATTAATAAGTAATTGTTATAATAGGCCAGTGATTTCATGTGAACCAGACATTCTGAAGCCACTTGAACATGGCTGATTGTATTTAGTGTTTGTGAAACAGAAATTAAAATCAGGGTTTAAAATCTCTTCACTGTTTCTTTTTGTTCCATGTTTCCATGGTGATGCTGTGACAGACTCACCTCAGACTCAGACTGAAACATTTAGAGAAGAGTCACAGGCTCAGTGAAGCTCTGCACATCCATTCATTTACAGCGGAGCAGGACACGAGCTCTGTACGTGAGACGGGCCAGGTCGTCCTCTCCGTCAGGCCGTATCCGTCCACTCCTCTTTACACCAGGGCCAAAGTTCAGAAGTCCGACGCCTCTGAAAATAGTCCTGTTGACAAACCTGACCACATCTGTTTGATCAGTCAACACTGAGGCTCAGAGCCATGCAGGAATATTTCAGCTCCAGAAAATGCAGCGGAGGCTGAGAGGAGCAGGAGCGTCATCTGTCACCACACTTCACTGTCAAATCACACTTTAACAATCAGTTTGGCAGATGGCTCTAAATGCACCGATACCCATGAGCCTTAGCTGCTCGCTGTGGAGTCATGAGTCAGGGTTCAGTGAATGTAAAGCACCTCACTGCTGCAGTGACAGAGCCACAGTCACACAAAGCTCAACGTCTGATTGAGCATCAAACAGGCACATGTAGAAAGTAATAACAAACACGCTGTGTAATAACAGTCCATCCTCACTCTGCACGAGTGAATCAAAGAGCAGTGGAACTGAAGACAACGTGGTCTGTCAGGGGGGAGGAGGCTCGGACCAGGTGCGGCTCATGCAGCTAACAAGCCTCCAATTACAACAGGGACACCTGGAGCCCAGGTGGAGGAGTCCTTACTGCTCCTGTATGAACCAGATCCTCAGGCTGGTCTCATTCTGGTTTCTGAAAAACCTTTCATTTCACGTCACTGGACGACTGTCCTGCTCCTCACTGAGAGTAAAGTGAAAACCTTCTGTGTTGATCTGTTGGTCAGAGAAATATTGTAAGATGTAACATGGAGCTTTAGGAAACTGGTCAAACTGATTCTTCTGACGAGAACATGATGAGCAGATGAATCGACAGTGAAACAGCTGTTCATCTCTCGCTCAGATGACTGAACCAGGAGAAGGATCGAGTCCATCTAAGACTTGATGTAGCAACGTTTTGGTTCAATTTCAAATGTCTTCTCCTGGTTTGCAGATCATTTACTCAGTGTCGACAGCGTCTGATTAAAAACCACTAAGTTGGCAAAAAGAGAAGAAAATCCTGAGTCTGAAGTCCTGTTGGTGGATGAAGGACCTGACCTGAACACGTGCATGACTCTGCAGAAACATCCTGAGAGTGTGTGAGTCTGATGAAACAGCCGTCACTGATTGAGCAACGTGATCTTTTACACCTGTGTTTGAAAGTGTGTGTTTGTGTCTTTGTGTGTAAGTGGGCCACTGTGCTCGTCCTTAAACCAACAGAAGAGTCTATTTATAGCAGCTGCTGGAGCCTTGTGGGTCAGTCACCTGCTTCACCTTCACCTTCACCCCCCACCTCCACCAAAACCAAACGCACCTCTGAGCTCACCTCATCTACTCGCTCCGCCGCCACGTCCAGATTGTGTGTTTCATCGTCGACACACACACTGAAAGAAAGATATGATTAGTGTTACAGCTCGGGCCTCACACACACTAACTTCATCTTCATGGATCTCTGTGATGAAGCCTCAGTCTCACAAAACATTCAGAGAACACAGGTTTGAAATCAGACTTTTACTGACGTACTGAAGCTGAACCAACGTCAGAGACTGAAAACTGAACTAGAAAAACGACTTCAACGCCCAGAAAACCCTCTGAGGTAACAACCAGACAGACGGAGGAGTCTGGACGTCTGGAGTCGAGGAAATAATTTGACCCAAAAAGGACGAAGCTTCTCCTCGGTTTTATTTCATGTGATGAAACAGGAAGTCTCTCAGCGGCGACTGGATGTGAGAGAAAAATCAGCCGGCTTTATTCACATCTACATTTTGGTTTGTGTCATTTCCTGCAGCCGTCATCCACACACTCCTCCTCGGATTCTTAGGTCTATACAACGATAAGATGAGCTCAGGTAGGATGGACTGGTTGTGCGTTTTAAAACAAAAATATCACTAGAAAAGAAACAAACAGGGCTGCACCGATCGATCGGCTGATCAGTTTCTGATCGTCACCTTCAGTTTCCACGGTCAGATCAGAGTCTGGTAACACCCACACTTTTCACATTTACCCTCCGAACAATGTGAACCAGAGAGAAGTCTCAACAAATCAGAGGAGTGACGAGGTGACGTCTCAGGTTCAATAATCATGTTTCAGAAACAGGCCAGATGATCAGATCAGTGCAGCCCTCAGTCAAACCAACTTCAGGTACTTCACCGCGTGACTCCTTAAGTCCTACATCTCCCACAATGCATTTCACACCTCCACCTCCACCCAGTGACGGGGGAGTCAAAGGAAACAGAGAAGAAGCAGGTCGGTGTCAGTCTCTGATGTTACAGTCTGTCGTTTGCTGGGACTGTCCTCGTCCTCTCCTCCTCCTCCTCCTCCTCCTCCTCCTCCTCCTCTGTTACTCCACCACCGTCTTCTGGGCCTCGTACATCTTCCCTATAGAGACCTGCAGAGAGACAGAAACAGGTCAGATGAACTGAGTGGGGGGGTTGTGGTGTTTGACCTGAGGGTGGCGCTAGAGGACAGTGGAGTGTGTTTCATGTCCAGAGCCTCGACACTGTGTTATGTCAATATTAGCCTGAGCTGTTGTCAAATAACAGAGCCAATTATGGTGTGAGGTAGCTGCACTGTACGTACAAACTGTGTGTGTGAGTGTGTGTGTGTGTGTGTGTGTGTGTGTGCTTGGGCCACAGTCCATGATCGATTTTCTCCTTTTTTCTGTACAGAAACATGACAGACTGATCTACAGAACATCACACACACACACACACACACACACACACACACACACTCTCAGATGTCCTGGACATGGAGCTGCTGTCTGTCTGTACATCAGAGTGTGTCTGAACACACAGTCCACTCGTCTGCATGAAGCCAACATGTCACAGCTGTACTGATCACAGCTGTACTGATCACAGATGTACTGATCACAGATGTATGATCACAGATGTATTGATCACAGCTGTACTGATCACAGATGTATTGATCACAGATGTATTGATCACAGATGTATGATCACAGATGTACTGATCACAGATGTATTGATCACAGATGTATTGATCACAGATGTACTGATCACAGCTGTACAGATGTTCAGTTTGTGATGTGTCTCTGTGTGGTAGTGGAGGCCTGATATTTCCACAGGTGGATGTCACCACATTGGCTCAGGTGTAGTTTTCTTTGACGCTCGTGTCTCTGTTAGTCCGTCCACAGGAGGCCACTTTTTAATTTGCCAGAACCAAACTGGTTGAACCTGTGACACCAGACGACCAGCTCTAACCTGTCTGTCCCTCTCTGTCTGTCTCTCTCTCTGTCTGTCTCCTCTCTCTCTCTCTGTCTGTCTCTCTGTCCTGGACCTTCAGGTCTCTCCTGGGACTCTCCCTCCCTCCAGATGTTCTGGATCTGGATCCTGGGGCAGATGTTTGTTTTCTCTGACTGGCCGTGCTGTTGTGATTACTGAACTGAATGTAGTGTTGTTGTGTCACTGCAGCAGCACCAGGGGGCGCACTCTGCTCACTAATACCTCTGTCTCCACCTCCTCCCACCTCAACTCCCTCTCTCTCCTCCCTCCATCAGAGAAGACCCCCTCCTCCTCCTCCCTGTGTGTGTGACGTGCTGATTGGCTGGAGTGTGGCGTTGGAGGGAGGCGGGCAGCTCTGGACCAATCAGCTGCGAGGAGGCTTGGCCCTCATGTAAATTGTTGCGGCTGTGGCTCTAAACAAAGGGATGGCCTCTCTCTCTCTCTCTCTCTGTCAGTCTGTCTTCATCTCTGCGGTGGTCTGTCCCATCCGTCTGTGTCTGTCTGTCTGTCTCTTCAGTAACAAAGTAACTAAGTACATTTCAGACATACCTCTGCAGCTTTAGTTACTTTTCAGATTCATTTTCAAATGTGGGAATAAAAATCTGATACATCAAACAATAACTGATGTTTGTGTGACTTTGACTTGGAGTATTTTTACTGTGTAATATTACTGCTTCCACCTCTGCAGTGGAGTCAGTTTTACCTTCACAGTAAATGAGAGAGTAAATGATTAAGGCTGGAAGAGGAAGCTCTGAATATCAAGACATTTCATTTAGATTATTTAATTAGAAACATGGGTCCAGATTACTCAGTTAGGACGTGAACAGCAGGTCAGCACCTAATGAAGGCAAAGCATGCTGGGATATTTAATGTGGCTGTTTGTTTTCTCCACCTCCTGTTACTCTGAGTGTCTCCTCATTTTAGGTCAGATTTAGTTTTAAGTTGATTCATCTGCATCTGGACTTTGTTTTATTTCCTTCATTTATTTTTTATTATTTTCATTGTTATTAATTGAATTTATTTGCATTTCCTTTATTATTACTGTCATCACGCTGATTACTGTGTCTCTGACTGAGTCATCTTGAAGACTCTGGTGTTCAGAGGTCAAAGGTCAAGGTCAAACGACATGTTTTAGGTCAGGAATGGGCCCCCAGAAACGCTCCCAGTGATGGTGATACAGGCCTTAATATCAGACACAGACACACACCTGTTCTTGCCAGAGAGACTGGGAGAGTATGAAGATGTATTCTTCATGCTGTAACACAATCAATTCTAACTGATACTGAAGTCATAATCTCACTTCACTGAGCTTCAGAGCAATGAGAAGCCTTCAGGAAGCAGCAGAGTCCCTGTGAGAGCACAGACTGTGGCTGTTACATGTCTGGATTTTAACTGCACATCAGATCAGTCTTAGTGAGGGTTCAGTGGAAACATATGCAGAGAGCCTGCTGAGAGCTCTCTCCTACATGAAGACGTGTTATAATGGAAAATCTAAACTTAGCCTCCTTCATATATCATCACATCCATCCACACCCGCTCACACAGAAACCCAGTAGGAGCGGCATGGAAACCACGGACACACACTCTCTGCTCTCCCCGCTGAGTCGTGACTGACTGACCTTCAGTCTTACTCCCACCAGGCAGGAGGTGGGAGATTAACATAAGACTGCTGCGCTCAGTCCAACTGATGACACAGACCGGAGACGACTCGACCAACATCACCAACATGTTACAGCAGAGGAACCCAAACGTCTCAGAGCCAGAGAGTTCAGAGTGAAGCTGAACTGTACGTCAGTTAAACACCAGAGTTCATCTCTGAGATCCAGGAGACTGAGGCAGATATCAAGAGTTAGTGTTACAGACACAGCACGTCCTGCTGCAGACGGAGAGGAGGATCATGGGTAATATACACAGTCAGAGTGCGACCTGTAAACTGCATCTACTGTATTTTATTGGTAGCTGGAAATGTTCCTGGATAACTGAAGTCTTAGAGAATCACTGTGGAAACTAAACCCAGCAGCAGAGCATCTGAGCTCTGTTTGGTCTTTAAAGACAATGTTTGGCAATGCAACGCTGCAAGTGGGCCCACAGCGTTTGCATTAACATAAGCACAAGTCATTTGGATGTTGTAGTATATCGTTGACTGTGGGTGGACGGGGAAACAGTGGAAGAGGCTGCTAATTTTAGTGAAAAGCCTCCACAGTAGTGTGTAGTTAAAAAAGAAATGCTGTGGCGAACAGCAGGAGACAGTAAAAATCGAAGTTAAAGAGCCGTTGAAAGTGGGAGGAAAGAGATGAAGCGACGGAGGGAAACCTGGAGGTGGCCAGCAGAGCGACGCACACAAAGAAAATGAGGTTTTCTCCTGCGAGAGAGAGAAAAGAGGAGGAGGGGGAAGATGAAAAGGCGGAGGGGCTCGGACGTCAGGGTGCTGTCAAACCGAAAATCACAGAGGCCTCTGAGAGAGGGAGGATGGAGATGGAGAGCTGGGGAAGCAGGAGGATGAGAGGTGCTCAGGTAGATAATAAACTGAGCATAAGCAGCGCTCCACACCATTACAGCCTTTCCATTTGTCAGCAGATGAGAGCGGAGCAGCACCAACACATTCAACGGCCGACGACTGACGACCGACTCCACAGCTCAGTGTTTAGTCCTGAAAGTCAGGCCATAAAAGAACGGGTTTATGGAGGACGAACCTGCCTCAGATCATCTCACTCACCTCTACAGGTGTTTCAGTAAAGACAGGATCAGACTGCACCACCTCCCATCATCCTCCTGTGCCGCAGGAAAACCTCTCACAAGACGTTAAGAACAATATGACGACATGATGAAAGTGTGTGACTGTCACATGTCAGATTAGAAGAAATAAAACCATTTAACCTGCTGTTTACACACACACACACACACACACACTCCTCACGCTCCAGCAGGTAAGTGTTTCTGTGGCAACCGCCCGGCCAAAAATAAAAGTGAGAAGATGAAGAGTGAGAAGAAAAAAAAACGACCACAGCACCGTCAGAGCAGGGGTGGACCCACACTGTCAACGCACACGTCGCTGTTTGTACACAACAGGGCGGCGACGAGGCTGCAGAGGAGGGCGGGTAGATCAGAGAGGGAGGGAGGGAGAAGTGGAACTGAGAGAATTAACCGAGGCGCCTCACACCGAGGTGAAACTTTTCAAGAAATGAAAACTTCACACCTTTCATCTCCTTTCATTTCTCTCTCCCTCGTCTGTAGCTGGGCTTTTAGCTGGTTTATCAGTTTTCACAAACTCAGTTGCCTGAAGCTCAAAACAAAAAAACACACAGTTTACTCAGTTCAGCTCTGCTCTTCTAAAACCTTTCATTTCTCCAGGGGAGACTGACGGAGCTGCTCTCATTACTGAGTCACCGTTACATCTCAGACCACAGTCAGCCGTCAGGAGATACGGCAGGTCGTCCCTGACCAGGACTCCAACAGGATCAAATCCACGTTTCTGACAGTCAGACAGGTCCCGGTCTCTTACTGTGCTCCCTGAGAGTGAACCTGAGAGGACCCGGCTGTGATCAGACACTTAGCAAAGACAGTCCATTAAACACAGAGCCACAAAGGACCCGAGTGCTCAGGAGGTGAAAGGTCAGAGAGCAGAGGTCAGGCTCGTCTCAGAGGGCACAGGATGACCGCAAATTAGCAATGCTAACGCTAGCAGCTAAAAGACCATCATTATTCGAGTTCAAAAGGTCAAACAGTTGAGTTATGTTTGTGAAGAGTCTACATGAGCCGTGACAGGAGGTGGACTTTTAATCTGAAGTAAGGAGTCAGGAGCAGAAACCCTGCAGACTGGACAGAGGAGCATGGATTATATTGGAACTTGCATTGGTGTCATCTCCACTGACTAGAAACCTAACATGGACCTGGTCTCCTGCAGCCTGAGCTCTGATGGTTTTACTGAGGAAGCTCATGACGTTTAATGAAGACGACTTTATCCCCAGAGCATCTTTAATCTGCTGCACCAGTCACTGATCGCCGCAGCGCCTTGCTCAAGGACACTTCAGCAGGGGTGGGGGAGTGTTCTGAAGGACGACGTCTCTGCTCCTCCACACATCCCGCTGCTTTGTTTCACACTGATCCAACCAATGACATCTCTCCATCCCCATCCTTCCCCTTAACCCCCCCGTGTCCCTTAATGTGTCCTCTGCTTACCTGCTGAGTGTGTGTGTGTGTGTGTGTGTGTGTGAGGCCTGCGCTGTCAAATCCTCTCATTTTATTTCTATCCCTCTCTCTGTCTTCGTCCTCTGCCATCTCTGTGTTGCTGTGCTGGTGGAGCATCTGAACGTCCCTGTGAAACGTCCTGTGTGTGTTTTCCAAAGTGCCACAGTCTCTGGCTGCGACTCCTCTTTAAATATTCATGCACGTTCAGGAGCCCTCGTTTACTCCACTATGTCTTTCTCTGCATCTCTGCCTTTCCCTCCTCCTCTGTTTTATCGCTCTTGATAAATGCAGGACTAAAACCACATAAACAGCGTCAGTGACGCAGAAACCAAACTTTAACTCACTGGTTTTTTAGAACACAGCCTCATTCAGCTGCTGACCTTTACCTCTCTCTCTCTTCAGCTGAGATTTAAGAATCTTTATCGGCATCTCTGTCAAAAGTCACCGCAGCCAAAGCAACGTATCAGTCTATAATGATGATATGAGAATAATAGAGAGTATTGATCCCTCCTTCTCTTTGTCTCTCCTCATCTGTTCACTTCAGTCCATTTCAATTCTAAACCTGTGCCTTTAAAAACACTGCTTCAAGCCAAATGAAATAACAGAGTGAGTGATACAGAGTCAGACTGGACTAAAACTGATCTCCTGAAAGCAGCTTTACTGGACTGCATTCAGAAACAGGTTTACTCAGCCCTCCATAAACACAGCCTCATGTTATGCACATGTGCAGCGAGGCCCCAAAGCCATCGCTCACCTGCACACACCATGAAGGAGGTGTCAGGTCCGACATCTGTCAACATCTGACCAATCACAGCTCAGAGCAGGCGCTGCTGCATACTTCACTTTCACCTCATCACCAGCTCTGGTTCTCTTATACACGTTCTATTTTATTCTCACTCATATTGAATACTCTCTAACAACAGTTTTCAGTCTGTTTTTGTATG
Source organism: Lates calcarifer (assembly GCF_001640805.2). Lineage (NCBI taxonomy): Eukaryota > Metazoa > Chordata > Actinopteri > Centropomidae > Lates > Lates calcarifer. The sequence continues at coordinate 59,129 of NW_026117620.1, forward strand.
ACTGTAGTGTGTATCTCTGGCACAGGATGAAATAACAAACCAGATGTTTCTGAAACAAAACATCACAGGTTCCTGCATCAGACACAAACACCCACTAACATACTGTACTATATAGGTCCACTTCAGTCTGGAACTGACACACACACAGGTTGGTGCAATAAGAACCTCCCTCTGCTGTGTGTGTGTGCGTGTGTGAGCACCAGACATTTTAAAAACGAACCAATGAAAGCCCCCCCCCTCCTGCTGTTACTGTGTCCTTGTGTGACCTTGGAAATCCCCTTCACTTCAAGTCCCGCCCACCAGCCTTAACGAGCTCGTTTGCTCCGTCACTCGTCCCGTTAATTGGCTGCAATGACTAAGAAGAAGGCCCCGCCCACTCCACAAGCAGCTGTCCACCAATCAGGGCGCAGTTAGAGAGTAATTAAAGGTGATTAGGCTGCAGCGTCATGGTCACTCCCATCATGGAGCCGGACAGAAAACACACACACACACACACACACACACACTCTCAGTGTAACAGTAATGAGGAGTTTCTTTGAAAAGCTGCCGTTTCTTAACCTTAATTTTTTCACTCTGAGCACACACTAATTAGGGAGTGAGAAGAGATGAAGGCAAACTGTTCTCACATATCAGAGAAATCCAACAGTGTGTGTGTGTGTGTGTGTGTGTGTGTGCAGAGTTCCCTCAGCAGCCAGACTCTGCTGTGATCTCCCGTTTCAGTCCGTCGCACCGAGAGACAGAGAGGAGGCACAGAAGATGAAAGGAGGAGGAAGAGGAGAGGAAGGAGAAAGAGGAGGAAATGTGGAGGATAGCTGGTTAGAAATTGCAAGAGCTGTTCCGCTCCCATTGTTCTGTTTCCTCTTTTCCTCCAGTTTCTTCTTCACGTCCTCTTTGATTCCTGATTTTTCTTTCTGTTCTTCATCAAATCCAGGAGGAATATTATCTGACAGGATTCAGACAAAACTGCTAATAATCATAGAGTTGTTTTTATTTCTGCATTTATTCTAATGTCTGTTCCCTGAAAAAAATCTGAGAAACAAAATATATCACTACCAGACTCCATTAACAAAAACAGGGATTTAACCAGGAGCTGCTGGAATACCACTGCCTCCATCTGTTAGTGTGTCTGTGTTACTGTGAGACTCTCAGTGGTGGAAGAAGTAATCAGATACTTTACTGAAGTAAAAGTACCACACAGTAACACAGACACACTAACAGATGGAGGCTGTAGCTCCTGAGTTCTGCTCGGTAAAATTTCCATTTTTGTCAATGGAGTCTGGTGATGTATACCGAATGTTTCTGGTTTCTTCCTCTGGTTAAAATGAGTGAAGTTAGCAGTGCTAAACTTATATTAGTTATTTCCTAATTAATGTTTATTAGTGTGAAGCTTTATCCTGTAGGTTAATGAGCTCTCTCCACTGACTGGACTCTGATCAGTTGATTGCAGCTCGTTAAAAATCAATAGTTTGACTAATTCAGCAGTAGTTTGTGAAAAATCAGTCTGTCTCAGCTGTTATTTAGCAGCATCACAACAATCAATATCAATCAATAATCCACACTTCAGATCTTCTGCTGCTCGGCTCATTTTTCAGGAGCCACAGGTTGTCAGCGTTAATTAGACTTCATTAATGTGAATGTTAATGAATTCAGCAGATGACATTAAAAACTGTAGAGTTTCTGGCTTCTGGTCCAACATCAGCTGATCTCAGACCTGTACTGAATCTCTGACCTGTAGTTATTTTACACCATGACTGTCACAGGGTGCGTTCAGGAGCAGCAGACATCTGGACGTTCAGACTCTGCTGTCTCACTATCACAGCACTGCAGAGAAACAGACGAGAAAACTCGGAAAAACACTTGCACACACGCACGTCAATACGGCCGGGCCGAGGAAAATGAGAAGCAGAGATTTTGAGAGAAGAGAATCGATCGACCGGTTGGGAATCTGCTGAAGAGGAGAAAGAGAAACAGAGCGAAAGAGACTCGAGGAAAGTCCAGAACAAAATAAGTGAAGCACAGAGTGACTCATACAGAGAGTCCTTCCAGTCTGAGGTTATTCAATGACAGTCCACTTCAGACTAATGGAGGACAGGCATTGATCCACAGATGACTGGTATTTTTGAACCTGTTACTTCCTACCAGACTCCATTGATACAAAAACAGGGATTTAACCAGGAGCTGCTGGAATACCACTGCCTCCATCTGTTAGTGTGTCTGTGTTACTGTGAGACCTTCAGTGGTGGAAGAAGTAATCAGATACTTTACTGGAGTAAAAGTACCACACAGTAACACAAACAACTGAGGCAACAGTATTCCAACAGCTCCTGTAAAATTCCTGTTTTTGTCAATGGAGTCTGGTAGAGATATAGTGACGTTTTGCGTCAAACAAAAAGGATTACATTCCATTGGATTACATTACAGCAGCTGCTCATGGTACAATGTTCTTCTTCAACCTTTAACCACGGAGGCAACAGATCGCCTCCTCTCATTTACCACCTTCATCCTCCTCTTCCTCTCTAGTCTCTAACTTTTGTCCTTGCATCACATTGCCTTCTCCAGTCAATGGATTTCATCATGCACTGTGTGTGTGTGTGTGTGTGTGTGTGTGTGTGGTGGAGGATGGAGGCTCATCATTGCATCAGACCCAGATTTCTAAGAATAGAAGAAAAACAAACAAACAAATGAAAGAACCAGGGAGGAATGAGAAAATACTGTATATTACTGAACTGGTGGATGCTGTATAATCTCACTGCAGCGTTTAGGTTCACTTCTAAAATCGAGCAAGAGTCCACTTATCTATTGACAGAACACCGACAGTTAACACTTACATAGCAGCAAAGCAATCAACAAGCTAAATCACATTTCCACCTCTCGTCCTGTTACAGCAGCAGAGACACAATAAACTATCATTCTGAATTACTGTCAAACTGCAAACATTTCCAGGAATCCTGTTGCAATCTCATCAGACACATTTCTGAGCCTTTTAATTAGCTTTCCTCTCAAATACCACTGATTAAAGTTGTCAGTCTTCGACACGTCCAGCACCCAGGAGGATTTCATGTTCTGCCAATGGTCAGGACTCACGGGACATGTCGTCGAATGGTTGTTTTAGCTTATTAAAAGTTTCTCCATAACTGTCTCTGCTGCTCTCTGGTTTGTTTTATTTAAACCTAGATTCTTTATCACAGATTTAGAACAGGATTAGTGGATTTTCTCTGGATAGATGAAATAACTTCTGTTGAAGTTTACACTATAAAATGGTGCAAGGATTAAGAGATAGTGTAATTCAGTGGCTGCACATGTAATTGACTAACTCAGAAAAGTTCCTCTTTAAGTTGCTGTTAATAGAGCCGTCAGTCGTCCTAGACGGGCTGCGAGCCGAGCTGCCGCTAACGTTTGCTCAGCTTCTTTCTCTGGTAACTTAAGTTCCAAACGTTCAGGAGGTTTTTACCAGGAGCCGAATTCTCCTCAGAGGTCTCCTCCTCTCTAACACAAACAGCAGCTGATTCAGTCTGTTAAAAACACTTCATGAAGCAGGTTCATGTTAAAAATCAGTGATTTTCTGATGTAGTTTGGAAGAGCTGCGCTGCTGCTAACGCTAACTTCAGATCCTGACGTCTGATGATTAAAATCCTTCATCTGGTTAGAACAGAAAGTTAATAATGACCACGCTCTATAAGGTGTGTCTTAAAAATGAGGCTTAAACTGGATGAAAAGTCAGTTTTGATGGCTTCTGCTGACCAAATGAAACGGAGCGTATTCAACCTTTAAGAGGATCCAGAGAGAAGAGGTGGACAAAACGTTGTTTTTCAATTCTTCTCCCTTTTAAACAGAAGCTGTAAATGATTCATGGTGTTTCACTGTAACACAGTGAAATTATAATATATATATATATATATATATATAAATTATTATAAGAGTTAGCTTCATGTTTCCCAAATAAAAAAGTGCATTTATGAGTCAGTACTTAAAAAGCACAGGTGATTCGATCCTCACACACACCTACATGAGTAAAGGTGATGACATGTTACTGTAATAATACTCTGTACTGTTTAACTCCAGCAGTGACGTGGAGCGAGGCTTCATGCGTCTGTTGTGCTTCTCTGACCCCCCAAAAACCCGATCTCTGATTCAGTAATGTGCTATTTTTAAAGCTGTGCTGAGCAGCTCTGCTCGTTGGCAGCTTCTGAGGGAAGCGAGGGATGACGGTTTGAATGTTTGAAGGCTTCAGTAGTCAGAAATCAATACTCCAGACTTCAATACTCGCAGAGTTTGTGGGGATGGTGATGATGGGAGGAGCAAAAGAGACCAGAGGAGATGAGAGAGGAGAAAGATCTGATGCTGCAGAGTCGAGTTCTCTCTGACTCTTCTTGTGCTGCTGAAGAGATATTTTGGATTTCACTTTTATGTTTTCACCCGTCGCTTGTTCAGAGTGCAGAAATTAACTGAGCTAAGCAGCCACTGTTTTGCACAAGGCAACCCCAAAATACAACGGCAACTGTTCCTGAGCCGCTCTGATTACAGCCATGATCCCTGTCTGCTCTGAGAGGCAACTCTCAGTCAGAATTAGTGGAAGTGAAACTGAAGAGGCACAAACCAGGAAAAGTCCAGTCCAGTTTCAAATACACAAGAGCAAATAAACCACACAAACACACAACAGATAAAAATAAAACACATTGTGTGTTGTATAACGTTGCCATGAGTCACGTCTCTAAAAACTTTTACTGTGGCTTTTGTTTAAATATTACAATAATTAATTATTATAATAACTATTTAATGTGTAACTTGTTTTATGTGTCACTTTTTCATTCTACCATTACTTTTAACTGGTTTATGTGTCATTTCATTTGTTGCCTTGATTTTTTTGTTATTTTATTAATCGTCTTTTTGATCGTTTTCTTGCTTTTTTTTTCTTTGTCCTTCTTTGTGAAACACTTTGAAAAAGCACTTTCTGAAAGACAATTCAATGATTATTATTATCTTCACAAACATTACAGGACATCAGAGGCCTGATGCTGAACCACAGGTGCTGAAGACAATGAACCAAAGACTAAGTACAACCCCTCTGAGCCTCTCTGTAACCTGTTAAACTAGTTCAAGTTGATGACGATGGAAATGCACCTGCTGATATTTTTCTTCCTAACATACGTTTCTATGCAGACGATACTCTCAGTTATCCTTTGTCTGTCTTTGATGCTGCTGTTCAGATATTCATTCTTCACACAGACCTTTGTAGCTGCTTTGATCTATATTTATTTAGCTGTATTCTGTGGCTATATTGTTGTTTTTTATGTGCTGCTTTCTCTCTGTGAAGGCATCGGCTTCTCAGGTCTCTTAATCTCAGTGAGACTTCTTGATTAAAGAAATTAGATAACAACACCCATGTGCTGTAGAACAAACACAAAACAAATAAAGTCAGGATTGCTGTGAGAATTTAAAACAAATGGCAGATTTTCTGGAGGATAAGGATTTCGTTTGTTAGGCTCTTCTGAATTCACGGTGATTATCAAACCAGCATCTGCCCTCACAAATAAGTGGAAATGTATAAATAAGTGTGTGTGATAATTAGATCCTTTATGAAACTTGTCTGTGACGACTCGTGCTGAGAACTGAACCTTTCAAAATGACCGTAAAGTTGAATCGACATCTCTCTGAAACAATTTTCCAACATATATCTGAGATAAAATGATGCATCGCTCCTGCTCTCTGTTCTTTTAGTCAGATTTTGAGTTAGACCTGTGCTCCTCCGCCGCCTCCCCCTCCTGCCTCAGTGTAATGTTTCATAAAGCACAGGGAGAGGAGGGGGAGGAGGGAGTAAAAACCTGTCTGCTTTTATCCACCTGAACAGCTCTCTCCTCTTTTTTAATAGTGTGTTTTTCAGTATGTGGTCATTTACAGTGTGTGTTACTGTGTGTGTGCGTGACTGAAGCTCGGTAAAGCTACCGACGACCGCGGGGCAGCGAGGTGAAAAAGCAGCAATCACGGCATGGGATTTCTGAAGGATGGAGGGAGGAAGGCTGGGGGATTTTCACACATCGAAAAAGATGGATGAAGATGAGGGGAGAGGTGGGAGAGGAGGGGAGAGGGGAAGGGTAAGAGCGAGGTGAAGAGGAGGAGGTGATGCAGGCTTTTCACGCAGGGTGTTGCCCTACTTTTCAGTGCAGCTCGTGTCTGGTTCAGGCTTTCCCAAAACCTCTGGCTTCCCCAGAAACGAGCAGGAGCAGAGCCCAAACTGCGTCAGAGAAGGAAACTGCAGGGAAACGGATCTCACAGGTGAAGTCCTGTGTCAGTAAACATGACACTGGTTTGTTGCAGTTATTTAATGACGTGTGAAATAAAAAGACTCTGTACTGTGGATTCTATCTGTGAATTATGACCTCTGTGGAAGGAAGAGTTATTGCTTAAAGACATCAAACTCTTCTCCGACTCATAAAAGACGTGATGCAGATATTTTTAGACTTACACTTTAAACTTCCATAAATCTGCATGATCCAAAATATTAGTAAGAGAAAGAGTAATAACAATAATAGAAAAAAACCGCTAGCTAACAGGCTAATAATTAACTGAACAAGAGAACGATCTGTGTGTTTTGATCCTCCACAAAGACTGGACCATCACACACACACTTTATAGAAATGCAGACACTCCTTCATGAGGGCAGACAGTGAGAGCTGCTTCACTGCTGTGAAACTCAATCCAGTTTCAGTCATTATGTGTCTGTCTGGCTGCAGGAAACATTTCACTGAGGGAGAAAATGAAAAACTACAACAACAAATCTCTACACGGCTAAAAATAAGTTAAAGAACAAAACAGCAGGTTTCAGACACTGTCCTGAGAGTACAGCAGGAATGTTTATTCATGTTTCCTCTGGCGAAAGCTGCAGGTGATTCAGGTAATGATGTGGAGGAGAAGTTACAGAATCAGCAAATATCAAGCTGTTTATTTTACTCCATTTATCCTGGAGGGAAACGTTCTCTGACACATCCTGCTGCTCAACAGGAAGTCAGAGGAGGTTTCTGAATCAGAGTTACACTGAAGCAAACACGTGTGCAGGATTACCAGCCTTCTTTATCCTCCTGTCTTCTCTAAATGAACTCCAGTCTAAGTCATTCTGAGGGTATTTCTCTCACTCTCTCTCTTTCTGTTTTAATTCACTGCTCAGTTGTCAAGGTTAAAGAAAAACACACACACATCCATTCAGGAGGTTGTGGAGCCTCGAGTTATGAGTTAACCTCGACTTCAATCCTAATGTGAGCGAAGCAGATTTGCCTGTTTGGAGAGTTAGAAAGAGCTCAGAGCAGAAACTCTGCTGCCACTTTCAAAGCATCAGAAGTCGAGAGGGAAGTTTGGGGATTTGAGGCTGCTGCTGGGCAAATTTCCACAATTAACACCGAGAAGAAACATGAGAGAAGAAGCAGAGCTGCACCTGATGATTATTTTCATTACTGATTAAACTGTTAGACCAAAGCCTCACAGTGTCTTTTACATTTGAGCCACTGGACTCATTGAATCTGCAGCAGAGATCTCACTTGGTTTGGGTCCATTAACCCCTCCTCTGACGAGGTTCACTTCAAACTAACCTGCACTTGAATGAACCTGCTCCTGGCTTCTGAACCCGGCAGGAAACTCCAGCGTTTCATCTAAACGTTGGACACATCCTCTGTGTGTTTACTGAACTCAGAGGTCCCATCTCCCCCCCAACACACACGCCTCCCCCATCTCCCCCCGAGAGCTGTAACTGGGCCAGTTTCCCTCTGACCTGGCAGGTATAACTCACCGCTCCGTGTGGCATTTCATCTCAATTGAGCCAAAATGGCCGAAGGCTGTGTTACATTGCGGTGACATTAAGCAGCAGTAATCTGTGAGAAATGGCTCTTCAGAGGCCACAAACACACACACACACACACACACACACACACACAGATGATGAACTGAAGCCATAACATTAACAAGTCCTACAAATATAGTATTTCTGTTTCTACGTGTGTGTGTGTGCAGAGAGTAAATCCAGCTGAAGAGGGACACACACTCTGAGACCAGTTGCATCCATCCATCATGCAAAATTCAACAACCCAGCTCTCGTTACTCCTCCTCTGCTTCCCTTCTTTCTCTCATGTCCATTCACATTTTTACAACTTCTTCCCTTCTCTCCCTCTCGATTCGCCTCACAATCCTCACACACTCACACAAACACACACTCTGCCTCGCTCATTAAACACAACACTGGTTTGGTTTCTCCTCGACCAACAGAGGCGGCTCTGCAGCTGCAATCCATCATCTTTACTCCCTAACTAAGTTACAAAGGCACAAACACACACACTCAGAGATATGCACTTCAACACACACACACACCACACACACAGTGTTAATGTGGAGGCACAAAGACACAATTAAGAGTAAACTAAAGTTGTGAGTCTCACACAGTCAGTGATACACAGCCAGCAGATGAATTCATACGACAGAAACACACTGAGAGAGCAGAGGTTCCAGTGGAGGCCTGACTGTGATCAGAGTCCTTCATGGTGGCTGCTCTTAATGTCAGTGCAATAAAACCTTTCAGAGTAAAAATATATCAAACATCTGCTCAACGAGCAGAAACCTGAGTCCTCCTCCACTGAATGGAAATTTAACGTTAAGCTGCTCAACTCGTCTGAAAGTAAGAAAACCAGACCAGAGTCACTGCATCGTTGTTGTCGCGCTCGTTAGCAACCGCCTTTTTTAAGACACGTAAAAGCTTCAAACATCAGGAGTGGGGGATTTACTGACCCATTTTATGTCGGAGAATAAAACCTGAAAATGTCTTGAGCTGTGTTAAACCACAGACCTTATTTCAGACATTTAACCAGAAACACACTGACAACAGGAAGAGCTAACATGCTAACATGCTAACTGACTTCCTGGTTTTGGGACTCTTTATTCTATTATATATTTTGATCCTGTAAATCTGATTATTACAGAGCCACTAAAGTGACTAACTCCTGCAGTGAGAGATGTTTTCCAGAGCGATAATAAACCTGTCAGCTTCAGTTAGTCATGGATGGACTGCTTCTGCATTAAACCAACAAAACATTTCTGCTGTGTGTGTGTGTGTGTGTGTGTGTGCCGGTATGAGATATTTCATTTAACGTGCACCGCCTGCCTCCACCCCTCCCCTCTGTGTCTTATATAACACACTGTATGGATCTGTGCACAGGGGAGGAAACCTAAAGCCAGGGAGCAGCGAACACACGCAGCCTCATCCTCGAGGAGTGTGTACGTTCGAGTGTGTGATATGGATTTTTCCACAAAGCCTGTAGTATTACAGCAGGGGCTGTAACAAGGTGCATTCTCCTCCTCTGATGCATTTAATCCACGAGTCAGTGTGGGCGAGATGCAGAGGAGAAAACACACACAGACGGCTCCCATTAAGTCAAACAGGACCCGAACAAACATAAAACACGATAAAGCCTGCAGGTCTGACGGTGCACACTGTACTGTTTCTACTGATACACCCCCGCCCCCCCGCACAGCGCCCCAGCCTCCAGAGACTCAGGACAAACCCAGATTATTATCACGCCTCCTCACAAATGTCAGTATGTAAATTTGATCATTAAACTTGACTCCAGTAAACTGTGTGTGTGTGTGTGTGTGTGTGTGATGCATTTAAACACCTACATGACTCATGAATCCTCCCACTGTTATAACCTATGCACACACATTTGTTTAGTTGTGTGTGCATGAACAAACGCGTGTGTGTGTGTGTGAGATGAAAAGGCAGTAAGAGAGAGGCAGACAATCCTCCGCTGGGATTGGCCGAGAGGCTGCTGATGCATTATGGGAACAAAGTGACCAGCAGTGAGGTGATTAGACTGGAGCTGCCGCGGTAATGAGGGTGTGTGTGTGTGTGTGTGTACGACAGGTGGTCAGTCAGTAAACAGGTGTTCATCTGCATTCTGGTCAACCTGGTTAACCTGAGAGTGTGTGTGTGTGTGTGTGTGTGTGTGTGTGTGTGTGTGTGTGTGTGTGTGTGAGACCTGTCTCTGTATCAGTGCCAGTGTCTGCCGTCCCTCCTCCATCAGTCTCTCCACAGTTTTTGGATCCTCCACTTTCCTGTTGGCCCTGAAGGCATCACGCACCCGCCGCAGTGCATAGGTCCTGCAACACAAACACACACACACACACTTTAGTTTCATTCAATCCATTTACAGAGAAAAAAAGCCAATACTGAGCAGTAAAGAAAAGACAGGGGATAATAACAACAACAAATATGTGCAGTCGAGACACAAAAACCCTCTGAGGGCTTTCTGAACGCAAACAACAAACCAAACACAAAGTTTAAACACAAAACCCTCAACTGCACCAGAGGTGGGACGGAAAAATAAAACCAAAAAAGAAAACAGAAAGAAAAAGACAAATTAGAGCAGATGAGATCAAAACAAACCTCAAGGCAGCAGAGTAAAACAAAGAGCAGCAGCTGACGGAGCAGCGAATCTGAAACAAGTGGAGTCACTACTCAAAGAGCTGAAACTGACAGAGTCAGTAGTTAGAGGGCCTCAGGGGGCTGGAGCAGGACAGGATGTGACGTGGTGCAGGTCCAGTCTGAGGGAGGACTGTGGCGTCGCTCGCTGGATGAGACGCCCTGCGACTTCTCCTCCTCCCCAAAATGAAGCTGCAGCTGTAGGGTGAGTTTGGAGTTGCAGATGGAGCTGACAGAACAGGAGGGACGACTCCTCCTCCTCTGGGAGGCGGAGCACTGCACAGGGTCAGTGTCCGAGCTCCCTGCTTGCTCCTCGTACTCCTCACCACAGCTTCAGCTCAGTTTTGCAGACAGAGAGGCAGCAGATGAAACAGTGTTGTTCTGTGGTCAGAGGCGGAGGTCAGTGGGACTCGCTCATTTCATTTCCTGCAGCTTCTCACCAGAAAACACAAAGCAGGAGCCGGAGCGGACTCCGATCAATAACCTGCTCACTGACACAGGGGGAGAGTGTGTGTGTGTGTGTGAGTGAGTGTGTAGCAGTCGGTTTCTGTTGGAGTGTGTGTCTGTATGATACATGTGTAGTCTAATGACGTGTGTGTGGGTGTGTTGAGCTTCCCTGATATTCCTGAATTTCTTTCTTGTGCAGCTTTTGTCTTCATGTCCTGAAGCTCTGATGAAGACTTCATACGACTGCATCCACAGTAAACAGGGAATTCACTTTGTAATCAGATTACCCATCCGTCACTCTCAGCTGTGACTGTGGTCTGTCACAGTGTCTTTCTCCTTCAGTAATCCATCAGCAGGTTTACACAAACAGGTTCAACAACCAAAGACACAGAAAACAATCATCAGTCTGTCAGAGAAGAATCCTAAAGGAAATGATGGTTGGAAATGATGCAACAGTAACATAAAGTGCTACTGTGATAAAATAAGTGAATAAATTAATTCCCAAACAGACTCGAAAGTGAAACATGGACGTGAGTGTGAAACATTTCCTGGTGGACGTGTTTTTATTCTGCAGCAGAGCAGCTGGGGTAAAATCTAAACGTGGGCGTCAGAAATCTGCCTGACTGGACCCTGAGTAACCTCAGCCACAAACAGCGCTTCAGGTTTTTCTTTCTTTGTTTCGGCTGGAGGCCTCGGCGGCCGCGGAGTCCGGTGGCTACGGTCCAGAATAATAAGCTGCAGATGAGGAGGTAAATCAGAGCAGACAAATTGGAAACACTGAGGAATTTTCTGGCAGGAGTGGCCGAAATGAAAATGATTATCGCTTTAATTTCCAGCTCTTTTTCTTGATGGACTCGGGCCTCATTACAGCTGGCAGCTCCTCTGATGTGGAGGAGGAAACTACAACATCGACCTTGGGAAGTTACAACACCGCCCGGCAAACACATCCATCTTCTCCGTCTCTGAGTCCTGAGCTTTAGACTTAAGACAGAAACTACAGACGTAATGCATCAGATCTACATGACGTGGTTAAAGACGGCGAGGACGTGACGAGGGAAGGAAGGAAGAGAAGGGAAGGAAGGAACTGAAGACGCGAGGACAGAGGAAAGAGGAAAGGGAGGAAGGGAAGGATGGAAAAAAGAAGGAATATAAGGAAGTAAACTAGGAAGTAGGAAACTAGAAGGAGGAAAGAAAAGAAGAGGTAAGAAGAGAAGAGAGTAAACGAGGAGACAGAGGAGGGAGGAAAGAAAACAAGGAAGGAAAAAGGTAAAAAAGAAAGAGGGAATGAAGGTGAGGAGGAGTGATGATCTCTGACAGATGGAGGTGAGTTTGTCTTTCAAACATCCGGCTCAGCGGGACTGAAGACGAAGCCTTCAGGCTCCTCCATCACACTGACTCAGCTAATGGACTCAGCATAATGAGCCCGGCCGCTAACGAGCAAAACAAAAGACGGAGAGGAGGAAGAAAAAGAACAACAAAGAGATTAGAAAGAAGAGAAAATGATCAACAGCCTCAGCGACGTCTTCTCCGGACAGGAAGTCACACATGATGATGGACCGAGGGCGGCGGCGTTTTACAAAGTCAGAGTTAACTTTAAAGGCCCTAACATTTCCCAACATCCACACCAGACTCCACTGAAAACAGGAGCTGCTGGAATACCACGGCCTCCATCTGTTACTGTGTTATGGTGCTTGGTTGCACACTGGTGGATTTAAAGCTGCTGTTAAATAATATTATTGTGCTTTTTCTTGCGATGAGACAGGCCTACTGTCAGCAGATGAAACCTGCCAACCATTATTTATTTATTTAGCCAAACACTGCTGTGTTTCTTCAGCTAATTTGGAGTGACAGACATGAAGAAAGAGAGATGCTCCCCTGTCCTCTTAGATGATATTTTCTTAAACTTGTGAGCGAGTGCGTCTTGTCACTGAAACTTCAGAGGGAATCATCTCGTATGATCTTTTGGAAGATGAGTAAAGAGAGGAGGAGGAGGAGGAGGAGGGAGGAGAGTGGACAGGAAGAAAGGAGGGAGGTGAAGAGAGGCAGAGAGGAGATTTCCACTGTTACTTATTCATCAGAAGCTTCTGTCATGTCCTGATGAGTTGACAGCTTTTTACCACACACACTCTGATGATGACATTGTGTTTGACTGAATCCACCGGGGAGAGTTATTTTTAATATAGAAGAAGACAGAGACATAAGGAGGACAGGGAGGAGAGACAGAATTAGCCTCAGCTCACATGAAGACAAAAACACTGAATCAGTTGATTTGCTGTTGTTTTGTTGTTGTTCCTGTGCAGAGAGGTGACCTACTTCTGACAGTCCTCCTCCACCTACTCCTTCCTCCTCTCTTCCTCCATCTTTCCCTGTTTCTAACACACCTGAGGGATTCTGCATCCTGCAGGGTTTTTCCAAAAAGGTGCTTTTGAGGCAGCGCTGGGAAAAAGTACGGAAGACCAGGAAAACAGAGAGAGTGGGAATTATAGAAATAAAGTTCCTCAGTTTTTCTTTCTTTGTTTTCTTGAGGAGGCAGGAATGATACAAATGTCCACGATCTTATATCACGATACGACACAGACATGAGACTCGTCTCTACGCCGCAAAGCAACACAACTAACAACCAACAACCGCCTGGAAAACACCACAAACTGCAGCAGGAAGATGCATGAATCCTAGGAGAATAAGGCTGCTAACGTCCCTGTCCAGCAGCGCTCCGGTTAGTTCATGTGTCTGAGAAATAAAAACATTTCCTCCCTAAAATCAATGAAATAACCAGGAAAAATATCATTATCAATCATTTTAGCAGCGCAGCAGAGAGCTGAGCTTTCAGCTGAAAGCAGCTAATCTACTGTTACATTACTACTGTCACCAAATATACCCACAGAAAAACAACACAAACAAAACCATCAATAACAAAACAACAAACTGAGAAACTGCTTCAAATGCTGCAAATTCAAATATTCAGGGACTTCAAGGACATCCTGAATTAGCATTAACATTTTTCACATTATCTAAAAAAAAAAAAGTATGTTATTACAGTGAGTTATTTAATGTTGTGTTTCTTCTTGTAGGTGAATCCAAGTGTGGTCTACAACTCCAGGTCTTTTTATGGTTAATATATTCTCCAGTGCTCTGACTCTTGTTTTACATCCATCTATTATTTGTTCCATCCTTCAGGGTCTTTCCTCAGCTCATTTTATCCATCCATGTTTCTGTTTTTCAATAAATCCTCCCTACAGCTCATTTTGTTTTTGCATCTGCTCGTGTTGTTGTTCTTCTTCGCTCATAGGAAAGTTTAGTGTAAGACTCGGCCTCCTGCACGTCTCTGTGGATGCTTTCATTTATTGTACTCAACATTTTCCAGTTTTAAAATAATAAGTTTTCCATGTTCATAAAACCACACAGACGCCAGATTTGTGTTTAAATTTGATTTCTGTGTTTATGTTGTGTTTCCTGTTTCTGTTAGCTGCTGCGTGATCTAATTTTCCTGCAGAGAATCATGAATGTTTCATCTCACTTCTGTTTATTTCCATCTCTCTCTCTCTCTCTCTCTCTCTCTGACAAAGCTCTCCAAATTCAGCCAAACTCTCCCACCCTTCCTCGCAGGAAGTGCTGCGAGCGCCTGTTATTGTAGTCAGAATGAGAGGAGGGAGAGAGAGACAACAAAATACAGCCTGCAGCAACGTCTGGCATATTCAGGTCATCCCACAACAATCCAACAAGTTACACCCAGACACACTGTTTCACTGTTTTCACCACAAACTGCTGCTCATGACGGATTAAGACGTGCTCTGTAGCGCTGTCTGATGTCCGTGTAGAGCGCCCTCTGTTATGACAGTTGAAGACGCTGTCCCAAACTCACCCTAACCACACACACACACACAGAGGCAAGCTTCACCCAGCGGTGCTAAGAAACACCCTCGACTCTACACTGACAACAACTGTGACTGCTGCAGGAGAAAGTGGTGGAGAGGAGGAAAAGGACAAAGTGGATGAAGACGAGGGAATGGAAATGAGACGTATAGATTAAACATTTGATGCACTGGCTGGAGACCAGAGCTTCTTGGCCTCCAGAGCAGAGTTTGTGGAGATAAAGTGAGTTTTAAACGCTCAGACTGTGACGGCTGGAGGAGGATGTTTGATGAGAACCCAGAGGCTGCTCATATACACACAGAGAAGAGAGGACAGTCAAAGTCCAGGTGAATCAGACCTGGTGTTTTCTGAGTCTCAGTGTCTGGTCTGGATGAGTCTTCAGAGCTTGTTGGAAACAGAGAGGGACTCCTGCTCTGAGAGGATCAGGGAACCACAAACCAGAACAGTGTGGACTGAGAACGCCTCGTGTGCAGGGAGGGTGACAAAGGACCAGAAGCCTGAATGACTGAGTTCAGACCCAGAAGTCTCTCTGCAGGCAGCACTAGAGACTAGATTAGATTCAGGCGGCCATGTTTAGCCAGCAGACCGAGAGCCAGCTTTCTCAGAGGTGAGAGATGAAGATTATGTCAAATAAAGTCCAAACACAAGCAGCTGCAGAAGAACTTTGTCTGTTCATGATGCACAGACTAAAACTGACAAAATGCTGCTTAAATAAAGAACAAACTGATCAAAGAATGAGTGAACAAGATTATTAATATGACCACATATCTGACACGTCAGCCAGAGCGAGAACATTCACTGAGAATCTGTCTCAGCCTCGATCACTACAGAGTCCTGATGAAATGAAAACACAGAGCTGATTAATGAGTTCTTACCCATTCAGGAAAGTTTCACAGTAATGGTGAGAAATTCTTTCAACAGAAAGGCACCTGAGGACAAAATAAATTCACCATCATCTCCTCTAACACTCACCACTCTCACAGAGAACTGAATAGAAATGTATTCATAACAGTTTAACAGGAGGAAGGGGAAGCAGCAGTGAAGGAGAAGGCTACAGCAGCTCTGCAGTTAGATAATTGAAAATGCAGGTCAATATAAACTGATTTAAAGACATCATGTAATAAAATAAACAGGTGCAGCTTCAGCAGATTAAATTCAATATTAATCCAATATGAGTCTTTTCAAGCTTTTCAAACAGCATTAGCTTCAACAACAGTGGGCCGGATCGATGTCCAGAATAAATGCAGAGCGTGTCACCATCATTAAGGCAGAACACACTGAGGCCTGATGGGATCTGAGCAGCAGGAGGCCTGCAGACAAATCAGGTCAGTGGTCAGGAACAAACTAGGCCACGGACTCTGGCTCTGAACCACTGCTGAGTTTACAACAGCACACTCACTAATAAAGCCTCTGACCTCTGTGTCCAACACACTGCTGCCCAGTTCCACTCCAATCTGCTGAGACTTATGGTCCTTAATCAGAAAATCAGACACCT
Source organism: Lates calcarifer (assembly GCF_001640805.2). NCBI lineage: Eukaryota > Metazoa > Chordata > Actinopteri > Centropomidae > Lates > Lates calcarifer. Next base: position 75,400 of record NW_026117620.1, read on the forward strand.
CACAGACCCAGGGAGGAACTCACACACTCATTTCTTCATTCACAGTTCAAAGAGCTCCACAGCCTCCAAAATAACATCAAGCTGAATCAAAACCTCTCTGTGACCTTAGTGAACCGACAGAAAATCAACCAGCAAATATGTTGGTAATTAAATTATTGATTTGATACAGATTAAAGTCTGTGCAAAGGATGCTGGGAGTCCAGGAAGACACAGAGAAATGCAGACTGGACACTACAGTGACTCACTGTCACACAGTGGTATTAAACGGTGTGACAGGCTGGTTAGCATGCTAACTAAACAGCTGTTAATGCTAACACTGGCTATGTAGCGATAGCAAACACTTACATATAACACCTATAAATAATAATAACATTGATACACTTTATTTGTATGGCGCCTTTAATGCAAGAACAGCAGCTCAAAGTGGTTTACAATAAAGACTTCACATGAAAACAGATATAAAGACAGAAATATACTGACATAATTAATGGAAACACCAGATTTAATAATACATAACAAATACACTTGATAATATATCATCAATAAGATTTAAATACATTTTAAATGGAGTACATAGTATACATGACGTGGATGGAAAAGTAAATAATAATCCCCTGTTATCTAAAGGTACACTGTGAGTGAAAACCGCCGGAATGGTCCTTTAAATCACCACAAACCGCTAAAAACACAACAAACTCCCACAGTCTCACTCACTGATCAGCGAACACACAACACAATCCACCACATGACTAACAGGAGTTACAGTACAACTGCTCTGCACAGATGTCGAGTTTCGGTTCGTTCAATAACAGTTACATGACTCTTTCCGGAGGCTAATGTAAACACAACCGTTAGCTGCTACATTAGCATCTGACAGCCGCCGACAGCCGGTTTAAACCGCCCAGCAGGACCAGTGAGATCAGTCACAGTTTATCTCTTACCTGTAGTTGTAAGATGGGAACTTAGTGCTCTCTTTCAGCATCATCCTGTACAGAGAAATCACCTGCGCTCGTGCGGACGCCGCCATGGTGCTACGAACAGCGCTGCTCCGCGACGGTTTCAACTCAGGACCCTTAATCACGTCTGTCCAAAGAGCGCCTGTTTACTTTTCTTTTTTCGCGCGTCCTCCTGTGCTCGATTATTTTAATTCACATCCACGTGTACAAGTGTTACTGTTGTAAAAAGCCACTACAACAAAGTTGAATTAATTTTAAATACGATTTATGGTCGTTTAGCTACACAGGCGCGCCCCCGCCGACTTAACATCACCACATCGCTGGAGAGTGACACAAGGTGAGTTAGCTTGGCTGATTTTAACCTCCTAAAATCCACTTTTAAACACTAATACAGCGTTTTCTGAATGAACAACGCTGTGAGGTTGTAGCAGCTGACTTCAGGACATAAACCGGCAGCATGTCGGGCCACACAGCGCCTTGTTTCCCCCTGAAAACGGCCTTGTTGTGGGTCAGCATGTTAGCTGCTCTGCTACAAACACACCTGACAGAGCTGAAGCTTTAAAGTTAGCTTCTTTAAAGTGTTATATTTTAGTTCAGCGCCAGCACCTTCAAAGCTAAGACGCATAAAGTGCATGCAAGTTATTGTGCAGTGATGTGGTAGTTGTGTTTTACTTGTCTGTGAGGTTGTCTAACCAGGTGATAGACAGTGACCTGACCATTTCATCAGGGGTACAGACATGACACTAAACCCCCTGAACGCACCTGACTCCATCTGTCCTCTTCAGGTGGCTCCAAAATGAGATCAAAGCTGCTTTAACATGAGGTGAAACTGTACTTTCATGGTTTAGAAACAGCATCACACATACACACACACATAAACAGTGTTTCACACAGAGTCAGCACTGCAAAGACTCAGCTCTGTATTACATTTATTTAGGTAAAACTATGGCGGCTGGTGTGGGATGAGTCTTTGATGTGTGTGGCCTGGCAGAGGCAGAGACTGCTGTAGGTGTCCTCCAGTGTCGGCAAGAGGTAATAGTGGTAGAAAGACACGGGTCGGTCGTCCTCAGTGTCTGTAGGAAGTGGAGCTGTGTCTTTGTCTTTAGGTTGTGCTGGTTTCTACGTGAGGTTGATACTCACTGTTAAGTGCAGTGCTGCAGAGTTAAGACTAGAAACAACTCAGAGAGCAGCAGGTCTTCCTCTGTGATGCTTTAATGGTCTGATTACATCAGTTTGTTACTCGTCAACAAGTTTGATTTGCTTCAAACATCTGCTGCTGAAAGTATCTGAGAAAACAGTGACATTTAAACACAGCAGCAAACAGAGAGGCTGAAGTGTCGAGGTCAAAGGCAGTGTCTTTACCCCTCTGCTGGGATCTGACCTTTGACCTCTGGGACAGTTTGAGCCGAGGAATTAGACTGGAACACAACGAGGGGATGTCACAGCAGGCACACACACACACACACACACACACAAATCAGCTAATATCAGAGACCCTGATGTGGAAAAAAAACCAACCCTTCCTGAATTGATTGAATCAAAATGGCATTAACAAGCAACTCATTCTCTGTGTGTGTGTGTGTGTGTGTGTGTGTGTGTGTGTGTGTACAGTATGCTCTTTAGCAGTGGATGTGTGAAAGGTCAGAGACACATCCTGTTTGTTGATGTCCTGCTGTCTTTTAGTGTAAAGGTCAGTGGCACTGCTGTGTGTGTGTGTGTGTGTGTGTGTGTGTGTGTGTGTGTCTGGTGCAGAGATTGTGTTTACATTGTGTGTCTATAAACCTGCAGGTTCACACTAATGTGGACCAATGTCTCTTTTGTGTGTACCTGTAGTCATGTGTGTGTGTGTGTGTGTGTGTGTGTGTTGTACATTGCAGTGAGGTTATTTTTGGAGGGTGTGGACTGAGGTGATCAGACTTCATCTCTCTGCATTAACAGGATTAAATCTAACTCTGATCGATTAATCGCTTTGTTTATACAAATATCAGATATATATCAATTTAAATTTGCCAAGTTGACATATTCAGATGTCTTATTTTGTTCGACCAACAACCAGAAATCCAAAAATATCAAATGAAATAACACAAAAAACTAAAAAGAGAAGCTGAAGTTTAACCTCTTTAGCATTTAGAAGCAGTAACCAAACATCTAAATAAATCTATAATGTAGCTTTAAGCTGTTGGAAATAAGATGGAGTGTCAGTCTTCATTCCCCAGGCTCTGTTGAGTCTGTGCAGCCTCCTGACATCAATGCAGAACATGTTCTACTTCTTCCTATCACTCTGTTAGCGGTTAGCATTTACAGCTTAGTGACGGTGGTCAGCGAGGGTCAATCAGCTCAGGTGTTGTGGTGATGAAAGTCTGGCGACTGATCTCTGTCATTTTAATCTCAAATATAGATTATGTATAGATGTAGTTTGGATGCTTGTCGATCGATCTTCAGGTTATTTTCTTGATGAGTCAGAAATCCAGACAGATTATTATCAGAAGACGAAAGGTAAAGCAGCTGCAATCTGATTATCTGATAATTAAAATGGCTGCCAATTAATTTGTGACAACTGATGAATGAATGAATCAGCTCTGTTCAGTTTAATCAGCCCTCAGTACATTTCCTCACCACTGTCATCAACCGTTCAGTCTGAGTAAAGAACCCTGCTGTTTCATTCAGACTGAGAAATCACAACTGTTCTGTTTAATTCCTGTTGGTGAACGGATTAAACCAACGAGGGTTCTGACAAGTATAGAAGTAGAAACCTGTGTGTGTCCCTGCAGAGGCGGCTGACTGATGGACGGCTCTGCAGGAGCGACAGATCAATGAAAGAGGATTTCCTCCGGTCCCAGCTGACCGGACGAGCTCTGTCAGTGTCACCGTTCACACCGGCTCCTAACTGCTTTTTATCCAGTGTCGATCCAGTGTCACATCTGCTTTCTCAGTATCAAACGCCCATCAACTTATCAAACACTCGTCTGTGGTGAGGCTGAACGCAGCCCTGTGGTTTCTGACATGTTTACATCTTGGCAGCATCGTTCTCCAAATCTGAAATGAAAAGGTTTTTCCTCAAAGTTATTGACACTGAAGATGAAGTGAAAAGCAGAAGTCTTACTCTGGAAAAAGATTTGATGGAACATTCACACACAGCTCAGAAAAGCTTTTGTCCTTCTTTTCTTATTTTGATTCCTCCTCAAACAGCAGATCAGCAGAAACGACCTTTAACAGCTTCCACTTCAAAACATTTTCTCTCTTGTTTTTTTACTGGATCTGTCGCTGCAGGAGCGTAAACCGGCATCACAGTATTAATAATCAATATGACAGTGATTGACATGATATTATGTTTTTTAGTTTATTGATAATTGATCTTTAATTTTCCTGATGATTGAAGTTGAAGATGAGATGTGACAGACTTAGACACAAACTCAGGAAGCACAAAAGGAAAAGTGACAGAAACAAAGAGTGAAACACACCAACAGTAGCCCAGCAGTAAATTATTTACAGTGTTGTATCACATTAGGCTGAGTACACTGACTGTGTGTGTTTGCAGTGAACTGATTTCAGGAAAGTAAATTAAAGTGAAGTTTCACAGCGTCGCCTGTGTTTTGAGAAGGTTCCTCTTCAGACTGTTAGAACCTGTGTGTGGAGAGAGAAGCAGAGTTAGAGACACTGCACTGTGTGTGGACATGAGTTTGTTTGATACGGTTGTTGTTAGTTTCTCGCTCGGAGTCACCGCTGTGAGCTGCAGATTGAGTTTTCTGTCTCTGTCTCCTTTCTGCCTGGTGGATCAAGGCCCCCGACGTTCCCCCCCATCGATCGCTTCCTCCCGTGTTCAGACCTGCGGAAGAATCCGTCTGGGACACATCAGCCTGTGACCCGAACCCGATCGCTTCAAATCCATCCATCCATCCACCTGCCTGACCCTCCATCCATACATCCATCCATCTTCTCTGGTCCAGCCCTCCACCTCGTCCTCCTCTCCGGATCAACACACTCTTCTGCACCGTTCGTTCCACAGACTGAAGTAGGTGGACGTGTGTGTGTGTGTGTGTGTGTGTGTTGTTGTGATGTTTCACTGTGTTGAGCATCATATTGATCTCTGTTCTCCCCTCTGCATTTTCCTTAAAAAGAGATTCTTTACTTAATGTGCTCTGTGTGTGTGTGTGTTGTCATCCAGTGTTATTATTGCCCTGAACTGTAACCAGAAGACACTCTGACACTCTCAGGTGTTTATAAAATATGTTCATCTTTATTCCTTTTAGCTTCCACTAAATGGTCACTAGTCTTCTTGAGGCCATGAAGCGAGGTCAGCGTACCCAGGGTATTTACCCTAAGGAGTCGTACGACGGTGGTTTTCAGCCCAGGCTTTCCTGATCTAGCCATGAGCACGTTCAATAAAATGCTGAATAGAAGTGACACGAAAGAAAGAAGAAGAAAATGTAGAATAAATATAAGAAGCACAATCAAAACTGAATGAAACTCCATGATACAAAACTAGTTTTCAGACACATCTGCTAAAATCTGCTGTTTGCTGTATTTCTATTTATCTCTGAATGAATACCTCATGGCTCTGACCTCCCTCTCGCTGCACAAAGACAAAGTTACGATGAAGGTTTCCCAGGATTCTGTCTTTATTTGCAGCGTCTAACTAATGTCACACTCAGGCTGAGGAAATTGGAGAGAGCGCAGCAGATGCAAACAAACCTGACCTCTGCTTTAATTGGCAGAAAAATGTAAATGCAGTGGAAATGAGGCGCTGCTTTGATGTGGTGGTGAGGAGTCCAAATCAAAGGCTGGAACTGGACTGAGAGGGAACATGTGTGGTGATGATTCATGATGTTTATGGTGACAAAGTTAGAGTCCAAACATCTGCATGAAATGAATCCACAGCACGAGGATTAGGAATGTTTGTCAGGAGCAGATTGTGGTTTGTTGTAACTGTAAGTGTAGTCGTCAACTGGGATGGACACACAGTTATTCTTCATCAGTTATGTGGCCTGCTGTGAGACTGTTTATCAGCTCATGTGTTCTGTTCGGTAAAAGAAGAAACATTGCTGCATATCAGTACCAGACTCCATTGACAAAAACAGGGATTTAACCAGGAGCTGCTGGAATACCACTGCCTCCATCTGTTCACTGTGTCTGTGTTACTGTGAGTACTTTTCAGTGGTGGAAGAAGTAATCAGATTACTTCTTACTGAAGTAAAAGTACCACACAGTGACACAGACACACTAACAGATGGAGGCAGTGGTATTCCAGCAGCTCCTGGTTAAATCCCTGTTTTTCTCTATGGAGTCTGGTAGAGATATATAGAGATGTTTCAGGTTAAACTAAAAGGATCTTCCTCTTTAATAAAAAGCTCTGTCTCTGTAGGAATCCTGTCATCATGATGTTGTTCAAACATTAGGTCATTCTTATCAGTCTGAGCTCTGCCTCATCTTGATATTTTAACACATTAACGTGCACATAAACAGTTATTTCCAGCTTTTAGCTCGTAGCCTTTAGCACCTTTGCGTGGTAGCATGTTCAAAGTTAGCTAGCAGCTACAATCGAGCCTCTCTGTGTGAAATTATTCTGCAGGCAAACATTTTTAAAGATGAACCAGTCATGTAGACAGTTGGTGCTTATTGATCTGTTTTTATGACTCGACCACTTGGAGTCATCAAAGTCAGTACATTTTAAATTCTTCACATAAACTGGTTCAATTTAAAATAAAATGAGTAAATGCTGATCTCACATTAGTCATAGAGCATTAATTCTGGACTTGCATCACCTTGACACAGTTTGATATGATGTATATTAAACAGCATTTAGCAAACACAGACTTTGTCCAGCGTTTGTTTCTCTCTGCGAAGCCTTGAATTAATTCAGCTTTTGCCTGAACAGCGCTCCTCTGGTTCAGCTCGGTGTCTTGCTCGGTGGCTCACGGTCAGGACATGCAGCTTTTTAAAAAACAGTGTATGTGGGTTGACATTTAGTCGTCTGTCTAACCCGAAGCCCTTCCTGATTTTGTAATGAGACACACACACACACACACAGAGATGTATTAGCAGTGGATGTGTGCATGTAGTCTAAATTAACTCACTGCCTGTTTCCCTCCATCCCTCAGTGATGGGGGGAGGAGAGGAGATCAGAGCTGCAGCCTTCATTAGCTTTCATTAATAACAGGGGGGCCATCCTCGTCCAGCGCGCTGCCTCTGCCTTCGCCTGTAATTACTGTCCATCGTAGATTTCAGCCAGGGAGACATCAGCTCTAAATCTCGCTGCAGTCAGAGCCTCGTGTCTGACCTGAGAGGAGATAGTTGGAAAATTAAAACGCTTTTCTCAAAAGGTGCAAACAATGGACAATGTGTTTGTCTATTAACAGCATTTGATGTAACAGCGGCTTTTGCCTGTAATCTAGGATGAGTGTTTGCGATGATCTGTCATTAGGCCGGGGATAGTCTGACCTTCATGTCCAGGATCAGGAGACCAGACAGAGGTCTCCAAGACTGAAGATGGAGCGTCACACTCGTCTTTTCTTCTTCTTTCTGGAGTTGTGAAATGTGAAATGGCTGCTCCAAAACAATCGTCTGCTTCGGGTGTCGTTGTGACTCAGTGGAGGAGATCCAGCTCCAGTTGCAGATGGTGCTTGACAGTAGCTTACAGAACAGGAAGTGCTCCAGGTGACACCCCCTGCTGTGAAGGGGTTGTCAGGTGCAGTCTTTGCACCTTCACCTCCTTGGTGCAGAGATGAAACTCCAGGTGAGGAGTCTGCATCCTTTGTTTGGCTGTCACTCAGAACCTCTCTGTTCTCTACGGTGGAAACAGTCCTAACACCTCAGCTTTTTTCTCTCGCTGCAGTCATATTGGTGCTGAAAACTGCCCCTTCACATTCAGATACTCTGTGAGGTGAAGCAGCTGACTGATCGGCTCAGACAGCAGATCTCAGAAAGCTACTGCTGCTGCTGCTTTACCACAGCGAGACCAGGAACGAAGCCAAGAGAGACAACATACACTAATGCAAATGTAATGCCACTGAAAGCAGCCATTAGCCAGTTAATCACCTTGGCTGTAACTCTTAAGATTCAGCTCTAATATACAAATTTAATCCCAGTCGGGTTTTAGTGTTTTATTATTCAAATTAAGCACTAATGAATTCAGAATCAGGCAGTAAAACATAATGCACTGCTGGCCTGGCTTTTTTCCCTCGTCCTCATTCCTTTATTACTGATTGGTAGATCTGATTACAGCCTGACCTGAGCTCTGATTGGTGGAGTTGATTGCAGTCGAGTGTAAAGCCAGATCAACCTCCCAGGAGGCTCCAGGGCAAAAACGAGCTCCTGTTAGTTCCCTGTTCGCCCCGTCCTGGGCAGCGTTTCTAAACTGGAACACACCTGAACCACAGTTTGCTGTGTGGTAATGGGATTTAATTCATAAAGCTTCTCCACAGCTTTACTGTTCTGGTTCACCCTCACCGCTCTCGTAGCATCAGCAGACAGAAAAGAGTGAACAGAAAACAACGATGAGTTCCCTGTATACTCGTCTACATGAACCTGAGTGAGTGGTAGACGCCCACCTTCACTTCCTGACTGCGTCCATCAGCCACGTTCCTTCCTGATCACCCTCGTCTCGATCCAACAAAAAACGGTCACACCATCGGCAACCAACTGCAGAGCAAACTACTTCCTGTTTACACCGACACATGCATGGAGCTAAAACCCATGTCTGTGTGGACTACAGAGCCTCAGGAGGAGGTGGAGACCAAACACTGAGCTTAAACAGAGGGCGTAGTCTCAGAACACAACTCCACAAGAAATCTAAACTCATAGAAATGATGCTGCAGCTGAAAACCCTGATGTTCTGAAAGCTAAGAGCTAAAAGTCAGCTCAGGTGTCTGCTGTTCCAGGTTTGTAGTAACTATAGGTTCATTGTAAACACATAATAAAGTGTGTTTCATCCACTGAGGGAACAGAAGGGACTGAAACGGAGGTTGAACAGAGCAGGGAACAGGAATGTTTTCAGTTAACTGAAACCTATCACCTCTAAATGACGATTGATCCCACCAGTTCTCCGCACCATCTGCTGCTTGGGTCGACTGAACACACACACACTTCACCAGCAGGTGTGTGTGTGTGTGTTTTTTTCTTTTGGTCCAAACTTCATCACTCTCTTCTAAACGGAGAGGACTGCTTCACCGTCTCTCCCTCCTCTGTCTTTATTCTGTGTCTCACCATCTCCAGGTTGATAAACTCTCAGATGAACTCTGTGTCCTCTGTGTCTCTGGCTCTGAACTACATTTCCCAGGCGGCCGATTGTGTTCTGTGGAACCTTAATCACTCTCCCCCGGTGTTCTCGGTGGGTTTTTAAATGAGGTCGCACCTCTGGTGTACAGCTGTTAACTGCATTAGCAGAGAGAAAGGCGCCTGCCTGGACCTCGTTAATGGCCCAGTGTCACTGAACAGTGTCAGTGTTGCAGGGCAGCTGTGGGCGATCTGCCTCCATCCGTCTGCAGGAGGAGGAAACACACAGTTATAGAATAAAGACTTCATCGAGGTTGGAGGAATATTTCTGTTGCAGCTGCAGCACGAGACCAGAAACATTTTATTCGCCTGTTTTATTTGGGAGCTTGTTCCGTCTCAGCCTCCTGTGTTTCATTTAACACAGGGATTTTATG